>NC_052512.1:29772436-29806307 GCF_014356525.2 Nilaparvata lugens
CTCCTCCTCCCACCACTATTCTTCTTCCTTTCTCTTCATACTCTTCCACCTCCTCCTCCTCCTCTTTCTCCTCCATCACCAGCACAATTCCCTCCTCCTCCACCACCTCCACATCCTCCTCCTCCCCCTCCTCCTCCTCCCGACAATCAACCAACGCTGAATCGATACAATTTTTTTCCCGGAGTTAAATCAATTACCGCCCGATAACTTTCTAATTCTGTCAGCTGTGCTTTTAGGATATTAAGTTTGGTTTTTTGGTCCTGCAAAATTATTTCTTCAATATGTATATATTTCCTTTTTCAGTGATAAAAATGTGAAATATTCCTTCTTTGTTTTATTGGTGAAAGAAATGTGAAATACTCCTTCTATGTTAATTTGGTTTTAAGCATCTGAATTAAAAAATCTATTTTGTGAAAATGATTAAGGACTAAAAAATTTTGTGAAGTGAACAACTAAAGACCGGTGTAACCTTGTGCCGAAATTTTTTTTTCAAAATTATAACTTCTCCAAGATAATTTTTATTAAAGTACTGGATTAACTTGCGATTCTCACGGTATTGGAATAGCTCCATAATGTAATTCAGCACATTTCGTAATTGAATTCTAATATTTCCTCCATTGTTATTCAACGTTTTCATCAAGTACTAAGAATTGTTGCAGATGCTAAATCATCATATAAAGTCAGTTGAACATACATTCTATTGCTGAGGCTTCTACTTCGATTGAGGGAATTTCACTGTATTCTGTCTTTGTTTGTTGTATTCTTTTCTCGTTCTATTGAGGGAAATTATTGTCGTCCCCAGCACGTCCTTTGTAATTTGGTAATTTTTATTGGCTTCATTGCTAAGCCTGATACCCATTTTTGAGCCTGATTCGTTCTACTTGGAGACCTGAACAAGAGACCGCTTCTAGATTCTGTAGAGTACAGACATGTTTTCTGAGCTATATCATTCAATTGTCTGATTGAATCATGTCTTATTCACCTTTTTTACCGTTCTCTCCTGGAGACTAGAGTTTAATAATTGGGAATCATATTATATCCCATCAGTTTTGTAATTGCAACTTTTTCTTCAACTTATTAATGTCATAGTTTATTTAATTTATTCAGAGCTGCTGGTATTCATTAATTTTAGGCTATATGGATTAATAACTGTCGAAAACCCATTTAAGGACTTTTTTGTGTTTGTGTATTCAGAACTAGCAGGTAACTCGTGCTTCGCAAGGGTCTATTTTAAAACTTGACGTAATGAAATCCAGAGGAATTGGAAATAGGCCTATAAGAATCCTCGGTTGATTGAGAATTTATTTAGGAGCATTTTAAGTAAATCAGTCCTGTAGTTCAGACGTGATGATGCGTCAAACATAATTTCCCTATCCTCTACACGTGTGTGTACGTCTTTAATCCAGTTCTTTCCTCTATTATAGTATAGAAGATGATAGATAGATGGATATATCATCCATTTATCTATCATCTTCTATACTATAATAAAGGTAATGAATGAGAATAAATTTTGAAAGGTTTAAGATATCGATGTGCGGTTTTCACCATACCTTTTCTCTGGAAATCCTGTATCGGAATCATGTGTATCATATGATCACCTTTCAATTAAAAAAGGAGTTGTATTAAAAATGGTGGTTCCAAAATGGCGGAAAAAATTTGGGTGCGACGGAAAACCTGTTTTTATCATTCGAAAAGGATCCCCAATCATACCTATCTTCTAATTTCCCTTTTAAGAGAAATGTTCTGCTGCTTCCTTACAACAACTGAAAGCATGACAAATAATTGAAAACTTGACAAACTGAAAACTTAATGTAATCAAATATTGAAGAATTTAAAATAGGTTTATAACCATCGTCCTCGGTTAAGCTTTTAATTCCGACCATATGATTTGGTGTTTTTTTTATGAAATCGTATGTACTATTAATGAAGTTTGAACATTAATTTTGAAAAATCTAGAAGGAGAATTTAAATTTGGGCTTCCAGGTGCACGAGATTGATATTTCAAGAATCTATGTTCAAAATTAGCAGATCTAAATCATTCCGGTATGCAATCCACAAGTTGACATGTTTTGATGCGAACAAACGAGCACACGAACAAACACAACCCTACTCTCTCTTATTATATAGATACCTATTCGAGGATTGAGCTGTAAATAACTTATGCCTTGCTGTCGAACGAGGGCTGACGAATTCGCCGACCGAGATGGCCGGTGATATCGGACATCTGACCTTGCCGTGCGCGGCTGAAAGACGATCTTTTATCTGACGCCACTAGCCCGATGCCTGGAGGCCATCACCATTCACCCTTTGGACACCGGACTCGAGGACGACACATCTTAGATAAGTAATTGATACCTCCCACTACGATATCAGATGTGCTTTGTCGAATGATAGACAAGGATAACCAAACCAAAGTTGATCAAATACTGTCATTATAACGTGGACCCCACTATAGTATAATTTCAACAACTAAGCCTTCTCCGACAAAATCATTCGTCACCAGGAGAGCGGCTTAACCTTATCCAAGTTGTGGAATGGTATATTGATATATACTGGAGCAGTTGTTAAGATCCCTAGCTTGCAAATAAATTTACAAAAAGTTAAGGCCGTCCGGCTCGCAAATACGCAGGGTTCGGACCACAGCTCTAGCTCAGTAGTAGATACATGAATGCTCTCAATGTAATGAATCACCATAGGTTTCAATAATTGGTGATCAATAATTCTTACCGCTGCTTTCGTGAAGTTATTGAAGAATACCAATAAGGAAGTCAAGAAGATAGTTGGTGACTGATTATCAGTAACCATATATTCAATCGAGAATAATGAAAATCAATTATGGTTTTTCCAGTTGATCCTTGAAACGCTCGTCATGAATACAGGTATGCACCAATTTATCCTTTCGAAATTCCTTGAAACTTACAACGCCAGTTCTTGAAGTTCTCTGGATCCTTATATGATATATTGTAGACTTAATTATGTAAATATCAGTAAGACTTTGCTGGCTGAATGGTATTACTATCATCAAAGGATGATAAGTAATAAATGCTCTGAATAATATCAATATTAATTGATTCACTAATTATATATGCTGCAGAATAATATTGCTTGGTACCAAGACAGCTCAAACAGTATATCACGAGATGAATTAGGAAAATAATAAAAACTCTTAGAATTTTGTATGCTGACATGAAACATAAAATATATTCCCATAAAATTTATAATATAGACAAAATATTTTTTGATGAATATAATTTTCTTTGAATGAATAAATTCTCTAATATTTTAATAATTATCAGAGGATTCGTTAGCATTCACAATATTGTGAGCTAAAAAATATTCATTTTATTAATATTACTTTTTAATATAGATTAATAGATATTATTAGATATTAACAGATATTTTATCAATAACCGACTTCAAGTCGGTTCAGGAACTTAACAACTTGGAACCTGTTCAGTCTATAGATTTAATAGAACATACTTTGATCAATGTATAATAATTAATAAAAGTAATAATTTAAAATCTCAGGGTATATGGGCTCGTGCCATGCATGGAAATAAGCTTCCTACATATATCAAATAAATTCATAAAAAGAGTCCTTATAAAATATATGATAGTGTTCGACACGTTGCGAATTTCTTAAACTTGAATAAAATTTTATATAGAGCTTTGATTAATTCCCCAATTCACTGATAAAGGCCTTAGTGTTAAATGAGCTCATTTAAGATAATTAGCACACTCACTATAATGATGTTCTGAAGTTCTCGTAGAATAATTAATTATCTCCAATAATTAATTAGCTGGATCCTTTTGACTCTGCAGGGCTCGTGTATGGTCCAGATTTCTTACAAGTTTCTATCAGTATTAAAGATATATCTACGGGAATAAATTACCGTTAAGAACTCTCTAACAAACACTGAGTTCAAAAGTAATCAAACATTAATTACATATATTTGACACTTAAAAAAGGGATTGGCTTGATGATTTAAAAATTAATTGAAAAAAAGAAACCCTATTCTCCATGTGCTGCAGCATAGGTCGAGATCACAAGCCAGAGAGAGCAGTTTTTAGAAAAATTCCATCTCTTCTTTTAACAATTTATAAGCTTTCCTCTGATTGGCTTTCTAATCTTAGTAAAACGTGATGTAATTGGTTACTTAAGATTCAGGGTTTCTCCAACTTTGTTATACAAAGATAAATAAAAGTTAATAAATGAATAGCTTAGATAATAGCCTGAGAACATTCCAATAAATAAATCTCAATACATGAAGCTATAATGCGATATACATTTAATTTTTCATGTGAGCTTTGTATACTCTTATTTTTCATACTTTTTTTTTAGATTTCAATAGATACTTGAGTAACATGATAATCGTTGTTATCTTATTACATAAACCTTCCCTAACATATAGTATATACATTTTATGAGTAAAAATATAATTTAATTCATATTAGTTGGTTGAGCAATCAGCTGATTTGTTCGATATCAATTCAATAAATTGTCGATTGATCTAAGATCGATTGATGTATTAAATCATACAAAGGATTCTAACCTCAAATTGTGCAAGCAATCTTTTTTTATAATCTGCCAATAATAAACAAGCCGCTTTATAATTTTATTTCTGTCAAAGAATTCTCATTACTGCATAATTACAATTTTGCATGGCTCTCTTATCGCTTTATAGATAATATGACTACTCTTTATCATAAATAATATTCGATTTTATTTGAGCGGTACCTTGACTAGGCTATCTATTCTTTCAATTTCACAACTCTACCAAAGGTTAGTTTTTTACTTCAAAACTATTTTATGATGACAAGACACGACGTCATAAAGTTTGGGAGAGGAATAGCACAAGGTTACCTTATTTTTTCTCTCCCTATCATTTCTATGATGTACTTATTGTATCAATCAATAAAACATGAGAGAATCATGCCTCATGGAAAATATATTCTCATTTCATCAACTACTTCAACTCACATGGAATCATAATGGAGAGAAATATGCACGGAAAAAGAGAGAAACGAATTCACAATTGTGTTGGACATTGATATATGCGCTTGTTGTGGAAGGCAGTCATTAAATTTTGAAAAACAAATTAGTAGTTGATTCAGAGCACATCGGAAGATTCTCACCTTATTTTTGAGATTATACTCCACTATTCGCACCCTCCAAAAAACAAGGCAGTCGCGTATGAGGGTGAACTAATTATGAAATACGGGCAATTAGGGGATGCCGGAATTTTTATTGCATTTTTTAACGGCTCGCGCCATCCCATAAATATATCAGCTCTTATTCGACTTCTCCTTCTTCTTCTTTCTATTCCACCACCTCTTTCTCCACCTCCTTCTCCTTCCAATTATCCTCCACTACTTCTTCTTCTTCTCTCTTCTTTTCAATCTTCTCCTACTCCTCCTTCTCACCATTTCCCACCTTCTTTTCTTCCTCCTTGAATTTTCTCCTCCTTGAATCTTGAAAACCCTATTCTTCTTCTTCCTCCTCTTTCTCTTCCTTCACCTCTTTCTGCTACTCTAACTTCTCTCTCCCTTCTCCTCCGTCTATTCCTTCCATTTCTCCTTCTCCTTCCAATTATCCTCCACTACTCTACTTCTTCTCTTTCTTCTTCTCCTACTCCTCCTTCTCTCCATCCTGCTCCTTCTTCTCTTCCTTCTTAAATTTCCTTCTTCTTGAATCTTGAAAATCCTATTCTTCTTCTTCTTCTTTCTTCTCCTCGACCTCTCTCTCCTTCTAATAGATATTTCGTAGGGTTATACAGTTCAATTCACTAGAAATTATACATCAAGTTATTCAGTTTCTGGAGCTAAATTCAATAGTGAAGTTATATTTTTGATTAACTCACACTCTTTTTATTTATCTTGAAAAAACATTCCCAATTCTTCGGTTCACCTTCTCGCCTATAAAAGTGTAAATCCACCTGACGGTACACTATGGTTCGAACGAACAGAGGCACGCCGAAGAATGAGGTCAATGCCCCGAAGCCAGCTATTTCTGGAGCATTGTCCGAAGAGACCCTCCGCATCATTCGACAGCAAATCGAAGAGTATGTCCATAATGCTGTCTCAATGGCTGTGAAGTCTATTTTCGAGGAGCTTCAGGCATTGAAGGAGGAGAACAAACAGCTGCACGATAGAATTCGTGAGCTGAAGGTGTCTTGTCACCTGAAGGTCGACGACCTCGAGCAATATGGGCGCCGACATTCAATACGTATTTTTGGGATCCCGGAGAGCGACAAAGAAGACACGGACCTGCTGGCGCTTGATGTCTTCAACAAGAAGCTGAACGTGCCCGTGACTCTGGCGGATGTCAACCGCTCGCATCGCGTTGGAAGGCGTCAACCACCTCAACAAGGGCAAGCAAAACCTAAGGACCGACCCATCATAGTTCGACTCTGCAGCCACCGGACCAGGAAGATGATCTTCGACGCTAAGAGGAAGCTGAAGGGTTCTGGCGTCACCATTCGCAAGGATCTGACGGCGGAGCGTCTCAAGATCCTCAATGCTGCGGCCGACCGTCATGGGCACAGGAATGTCTGGTCATCTGATGGGAGGATTAAGATCTCTATCGGCGAGGGACACATCTTATTGATGTGTTTAGTGAATTTTTTGAACTAGTGTTTTCAAATAGTGAAGGGAGCCGAACTGTCAAGGCATACAGGATGCACTCGAATCAAGAGACTTTTTCATTTAGGTCAAGTTTTATCAGTTTCATCCACATTTTCCCCGTCATGTGTCGTTCTGAGGTCGGTTCACGGTTGGTCTGCTGCTTCCATGATGCCTCTCACTGTCACGTCAGCTTGCTCGCCCTCAAGTAGGTATGATTATTTCAATAATAGTAATAATGACGCAGGTATGTTTCTAGCAAATAAGCTCCATTCTTTCAAAAAACTTTTCAAGGCTGCTCACCTTAACGTCCAATCCCTCAGCTGCCACATCGTTGAACTCAGAGCAATCTTCCGTTTTCAGGACTTCAATATAATTGGAATTCCGAATATTTTTGAAGCCTAGCATTTCATCAAATTTTGTTGCATTACCTGGATATAATCTTTTCCGGAATGATAGATTGAATAAAGCTTGTGGGGTGTAGCAATTTATGTGAAAGATGGTATCAAAACAAAAGTCTTAATCACATCTAAACAAGAGTATTGTTCCAGACCAGAGTTTATGCTACTTGAATTATCCTTATCTAGTACTGATAAATTACTCGTTGGTATCTGTTATCGCCCACCAAAAATAGGTCATTTTACAGATTTCGAAAGTGCCTTGCTTTCTCTTATGCCTTGTTATAGCCGTATACTAGTTATGGGGGATATGAACACCGACTTGAACATGAAAAATCGTAACTTTGACTACTTTCAACTGACTACTATTTTCAATGCCTAAACATGACTATTTTACCTCTCTATCCAACTCATCATACTAATGTATCTGACACACTCATTGATCTTCTCATTGTTAGTGATCCTAACGAGGTTGTTCAAGCAGGCCAAATCCCAGTCCCAGCTATTCTGGACATGATTTGATCTACTGTGTACTTTCCCATAAGATACCTAAGCCAGAACAGAAAATTATCACTTATAGAGACTTCAAAACTTTGATGAAGCCGCCTTCCTGACTGATGTGGCTCAGACTCCATGGCATCAAATTGAAGCGTTACCCTCAGTTGATGACATGGTCAAGACTTTCGAGAATTGGACTTTGACTTTGTATGACAAACATGTACCTTATGTGACAAGGAGGATTAATAGAAAACGTCGAGTACCGTGGATGACTGAAGACATACTTAAGATGATGGGACGTGGAGACAAAGCACATAGAAAATTTAAAAAGACATTTGACTTGGACAGTTTGATAGAGTATAGGAGCCTTAGAAATAGAGTTAAACAGAATTACTGAACTCAAAGATTAGGTACTTGAATTCGTTTATGACAAACAATAGACAAGACTCTAAATCACTTTGGCAGGGAATGAAAGAATTCGGCTTGGCAAACAGAAACCGAATCCACAAATAGACTTACCATTGAACAATATAAATGACCATTTCGTTTCACACTCTAACCAACGCGACGAAGTTGTCATTGCTAATCATATCGATGATCTTGAAGATCAGGTTACAAACTTAGATTTACCAATTACTGATCAATTTCATTTCCATCCAATCTCAGAAGAAGACACTTTCAGAGGGATTCAACGTATTCATAGTAATGCTACGGGTGTAGACAAAATTCCTATTAAATTTATCAAGAAGATGTTATTTGCTGTTTTACCAACCATTACATATCAATTCGATAGTGGAATGGACAAAGAAAAATGGCCTTAAGCTTAATCCCATCAAAACACAACCCATTATAATTGGATATTCTCGTCTTATAAACAATATTGACCTTGAATCGATTCACAAAATTAGTGTAGATGGTAATGACATTCCTTACTGTAGCTCAGTTAAAAATTTAGTCATTATTATGAATAATACTCTTGACTGGTCAGAACAAGTGAACAAAACTTGTAAAAAGGTATTCTCAGCCATGCATGCATTGAAGAAAATGCACGATATTCTCCCTAGAAACATTAAATTATTATTGGTTCAATCTCTCATCTTCCCACATTTAATGTATTGTAATTCTGTTCTTAACGATATGCAAGTCACTCTGAATGATAAACTACAGCGTTGCCAAAATTATTGTCTACGTTTCATCCGAACTATTTTTAAGATGATTTCAAATTTGTCTCTGAAGGTAGGAGGATAGATGCTTCACATACTAGAACCGGAGAAAGTACTTTAAGGATACCCAATCATCGAACTACTATTTTCACAAAATCCTTCTTAGTCAGTGCCTGTCGTGCATGGAATGCACTTCCTGTTTCTATCAGATCCATCGAGAGCCGAGCGAGCTTCATCCTGACATTTAAAAAAACATCTCTTGGAACAAATGACTGAAACTGTCCGGCCCTAGAACGATCACATGACAACCATCCCCCACCCATCCCACAAATACAAACCTTTAACCTGTTATAGAACGAATTGTATATATATATATATATATTATAAACTCTGTTATTTCTATTATCCACTGCATACTGCTGTATATTACTGGAAGTTGATTACCCTGATCTACTTTCAGCCTACTTCATTTTATTAATCAATTATTTATCTTATCTACCTATATAATTATTTTACTTTATCAATTTTCTGTTTTTTTTCTCTTAAATATTCATATGATTAAAACTTTTACAATATTCCATTAATAAATAAATCCTTAGTTAAAAAATGAAATTAAGGTTTTGGTAGAGAGTTAGTGGGGAGGATATTTTTAATATTCTTTCCGAAGAATGGACATTGATATGTCCAAAGCTCCGCCAATTTATGTAGATGCATAACAATATAATTATTATCTATAGTTATTATATTACAAATGCTTTTTCATATCATATACAGTTCAATATTATTTTCTTAGTCTATATCATGTAAATTCATCTATAATTTTGCTGTATTGTAAGCTATTGTATATAAGTGTATAAGACACTATATATTGTAATCTACATAAATAAAGTACTCAATCAATCAATCAATCAATCAATCTCCCAATCCTGATCCTTCTTTCCTTTCTTCTTAAATTTTCTTCCTCTTGAATCTTGAGAACCCTCTTCTGCTTTTTCTCCTTCTTCTTTCTTCTCCTCCACCTCTTTCTGCTCCTTCAACTTCTTCTCTCCCTTCTCCTCCGTCTTTTCCTTCCATTTCTTCTTCTCCTTCCAATTATCCCACACTACTTCTACTTTTTCTCTCTCTACTTCTTCTTCTACTTCTCCCTCTCCCAATACTGCTCCTTCTTTCCTTCCTTCTTAAATTTTCTTCTTCTTGAATCTTGAAAATCCTATTCTTCTTCTTCTACTCCTCTCTTCTCCTCGACCTCTTTCTCCTCCTTCAACTTTTTCTCCTTCTTTTTCCTCCATTCCTCCTTCTCCTTCTTACTGTCCCCCACTATTTATACTTCTTCTATGTCTTCTTCTGCTCCTTTTTTTACTCCTTCTTCTTCTCATTCCGCACCTTCTTCCATGAATTTCCTCTTCCTCCTTGAATCTTGAAAAACCTTATTGTTTTTCCCTTTTTCTTCTTCTTCTTCTTCTGCACCACCTCCTGCTTCTTCCACTACTTCAACATCATCTTCTCCTTCTCTTCCTGAATATCATCAGAATATGCACTCTCAATGATATTTATCTTGCAACACAGAAATAATTGATTTCGTAATACACACAGAGAATATGGTATTGAAGTCCTTGATTAGGTTAGCCTCGTGATCCAATCCGTTTTGCTAGCAGTGAAATGTTGATGGTATTCTACTGTTAATGTACAAGATCAACATCAAAGGCATTCTCAATCAAATATAGGTTCCAGTCAAAAGCCTAGTTCCAGCAAGGATACTTGAGGCAAGTGATTGAGTGAGGACGAGTGTATCTTATCGCACAATTAAGTAGAGCAGGTGAAGTGTTCTCGGTACTCTTGTTGGAATGGTATCCGTTTGAGGCCAGTTCTGCTAAGGGACAGTTATGAGCTTCAAAGACATTTCTCAGTGCTCTGTGATATTGTCTGTCTGTTCAGGAAGTTAGCTCCCCACGCTAACTGTGAGTGCACTCATGAAAACTAGAATACATTCCAGAGATCTGGATACAAAGCATCTATCCTATTATATTAAGCGAGTAATTTCTGTATATATTTTCACTTTCCTTGTCCTATTACCATAGGTAAGGAAAGTATTGCTTTAAAAAAAAATTAAGGTACCCTAATTTCAAGTTTTCTATACGTTTCAAGGTCCACTGAGTCCAAAAACATGATTTTTGGGTGTTGGTCTGTGTGTGTATGGGTGTATGTGTGTATGTCTGTGAGCACGATAACTCCATTCCTAAACAAACGATTGACTTGAAATTTTGAACTTAAGGTCCTTATACCATAAGGATCCGAAAATAAGAAATTCAATAGAATTGAATTCAAAATGGCGGGAAAAAATGGCGGTTAATTACTAAAAAACCATGTTTTTCACGGTTTTCTCGAAAACGGCTCTAACGACTTTCTTCAAATTTATACCATAGATTTATACCATAGCTATCCATAAGCCCTATCAACTGGCATGAGTATCATTTCTGGGAAAATTGCAGGAGCTCCGTAATATTCTTGAGAAAAATGGCGGATAATCACTAGAAAACCATGTTATTCACGGTTTTCTCGAAAACAGCTCCAACGATTTTCTTCAAATTCATACCATAGATAGCTATCTATAAGCCCTATCAACTGACATGAGTCTCAATCCTGGGAAAATTGCAGGAGCTCCGTAATATTGTTGAGAAAAATGGCGGATAATTACTAAAAAACAATGTTTTTCACGATTTTCTCAAAAATGACTTGACCGATTTTTATATTTGGTTATCTATATTCATATTTTTATATTTGGTTATTTATATTTAGATTTGATTATTTATGTCCAACGGATCTCGAAAACGGCTCTAACGATTTTCACGGAATTTGGAACATGGTTGGTTTATGATATGAACATTCGATTGCACTAGGTCTCAACCCTGGGAAAAGGGTTAGACTCCAGAGCAAAGCTCGGTCCCCCGATATTAAACATTTTAATTTATAAACAGAAATTGATCGTTTAATAGTATAGGATAATTTGATTATTTTGAACGAGAATGAACAGTTAAAATTACATCAATAAACCTGTATCAGCTACTGTGAATTTATGTGATATTATGCAGGAGTAAGTTATGCAACCCGCATCAAACACAAGTCCACAATAAAGTAATTTCTTTTTGTATTATAGTGAGTTCACGGTATTTAGATGAAAACGGTAGTGGTCATGAAATGTATGCGCAGTGGCCAGCCAGCTAGATTGCGTCATCGTCACCAACCGAGGTTTTTAACACCTATTGGCAATTTGAGAAACTTATTTGTTAAAAACAGATGATTGGATATAAAATGACTTCAGCTACACCGGAAATTTAGCACAAGCATGCGCGTGACACCTACCGTCTTCTATTATATACCGTGAGTGAGTTCACGTTGTCTTTCAACAATGTAGAATTATCAATTATTAAACAAAATATTTATTTTTTATTTTTTATCCATAAACAATTTTCTATTCTTTATTAAAAAAAACAATCAAATACATTCCAAAAAGCAAAATACAATATTGTTTCCTAATTTCTAATGTGTTCCCTATAGGTTATCCTGTGTGGGGACACTTGAATATATATAATAAAATATTAGGATACAAATTATTAAAATATTATATCATGGAGAACATAATAATTGAATATGATATTATATTGAAATAATCAATATGTCAATTATAATCATTCTCGCACACATTCTCACAAGCACACACACACACACACACACACACACACACACACACACACACACACACACACACACACACACACACACACACACACACACACACACACACACACAAAACTTAAAATTATGTACGGAGTGGTTGCTGTTTTTCCATATTTAGTTCAATTTAATTCATAGTTGACGTTTTGTTTTTCCAAAGTGCTGATATAATTAGACCATAATAATGAATACGCGTTTTTGAAGAAAGAGACAGTGATTGAAATTGAATACTGTCTTACAGTTTACGTATACCGGACGGGATCAGCTAATGTCGCTATAGAAGGCATTGACAAGACAGAAGGCATTGACAAGTTCTCCACTGCCATTATAAAGTGGACCTCACCAAAGAAGAATACCATCAACATTTCTCTGCTAGCAAAACGGATTGGCTCGACGAGGATATTCTAATGAAGGTCTTGCCATATTCTCTGCCATTGTTACAAGATTATTATTACATGGAGTGGCATCTTCACGCATACTGATACAACTCTTCTTTTTCTTCTTCTTCTTCTTCTTCTTCTTCACCTTCTTCTCCTTTATCATCATCTTCTTCTTCTTCAAAATATGTTTCCAATCGGTAGAATCTGGTGTGGCGCACTCACACAACATTCCTTGCCGTTATGAAAATTTATCACCTGACGCTAGTGTTCCCGCGCATCACAAGTCTACTATTCAAAGATCCAAGCCAGCTGGTGACAGGACAATTACGCTGGAGACACATGAAGTTTGCTATCTCTTCATAGTAAATGATTTAATAGAATTAACAGTATTGCCAACAGTTTGTAATTGAAATAATAACATTTTCTCGAATTTCGAACTCATTTTCATTTTTAGGTGAAAATGTTACTGATTATTAATTGTAGAGATTCTTACGCTCAATCTTTTCCACTCGAGTTTTTTTGTTTCAATTGTATCTAAAGCCTGATAATTGGGAATCTAAAATGAAACGTTGCATAGATGGGACGGAGCTCCTGAAATTTTTACAGATATGAGACACGTGGCAGTTGATAGAGCTCATTAATGACTATTTCAGGTATGAATTTAATCAAAATCGTTGGAGCCATCTTCGAGAAAATCGCGAAAAACCCTGTTTTTGACAACATTTTCACCATTTTATCCGCCATCTTGAATTGCATCGGATCGAAATTGTTCGTGTCGGATCCTTATATTGTAAGGACCCTAAGTCCAAATTTCAAGTCATTCCGTTAATTGAGAGATGAGATATCGTGTACACAGACGCACATACACTCATATATACACACACACACACACACAAACACACACACACACACATACAGATCAATACCCAAAAAAACACTTTTTTTGGAACAGGACTTCACGCTCCAAATTTCAAGTCATTCCGTTAACTGGGAGATGAGATATCGTGTACACAGACGCACATACAATCATACACAAACACACACACACACACAGACCAATACCCAAAAACCACTTTTTCGGACTCAGGGGACCTTGAAACGTATAGAAATGTAGAAATTGGGGTACCTTATTTTTTTCGGAAAGCAATACTTTCCTTACCTATGGTAATATGGCAAGGAAAGTAAAAATAAGTGATAAGTTCCAAATTTTCAATGGAAAAAAAAGGACTATAAAGTTTGTTTGAAATCTTAGTACATTTCTACCACGTGACAGTCAATGGCCATAGTGTGGTTATATTATGTGAGCTCACTTACCCAACGTATTTGCAGTTTGCACCCCCACCCAGAATCTATTACTACTACTAACACCTACTCTAGATGGGGTTTCCCATAGTTGAGTAGGTTAATTTCCAATAGAATTAGATTCCATATTTTTCAATAGACCTATTGTATTGTATTTTAAATATTTTGTACTTTTTATGTTTTTAATTGCTTGTTTGATTTTTCCAGGGAAATGGATTTATCTATTATTACTATAGTTACTGTACCACAAATAACCCTCAAAAGAGTTGTGGGGTCGGGAATTGTCAACCTAATCTTTCCAACATAATCTTTCGTTGACAGGACTATGAGCTCTCAATTCTAATCATTATCAGACGAAAATTCGAATGGAATGCTATAAATCACCCCGAAGACTTCTGCTAATGCGAATATTGACAGTATTCCCGTTTAATAATAATTATTCATCAATTAGCATTTTAACAAATGAAATTTCCATCTGTAATACTGATATGATTATTATATTAATTATATATCAAGAAAACTTTCAAGAGTGATTTATCTGATCAGACAACTGAAAAAATCATGTTCCAGATAATTATTTGAGATCGATATATTTTGCCTTTTTTCAGAGTATTGCAACATATGGCATACTACTGTGGGGAAATAGTAGTCATGCAGAAAATATATTATTATTGCAAAAGAAGGTGGTCAGGGTTTTAACTGATCTTCATAGACTAGCACACTGTAAGCCTCTTTTTGTCCAGCTTAGAATGATGACTACTAAAATACTGTATCGTTGCATGTTAAAAAAAAACTTATTCAATTTGAAATTAAGGCATGAAACTCATAGCCATAACACAAGAAATTGTCATAGGATTGATATTCCCAATAATAGGTTATCCAAAACAGCCAAAAGTTATGATACATTTGGTATAAAAATTTGCAATAAATTACCTACAGATTTAATATTAGAGACAGGAAAGAAATTTGAGACGAGATTATTGAATTGGCTTTTGATAAATCCTTTTTATAGTGGTGAAGAGTTCTTTGAGAGTGAAATTATTGTTGCTTATAGTTGAGAGGTTTCTATTTGTATTTATATATTGTTCTGAAGGCTCAAGTTGTGCTGTGAGGAATATGTTTTGTGCATTCAAATGAATATTATTAAAGTATTTGAAAAATCTAATTGACCTACAGTTTACTTAGGTACCGTACTGTATTATTCTTAAGACTCAGTAATGTAATTTTGTATTTACAGTTGCTGTAAAACTTGATTTTATCTTTTGTCTTACTGTATTCAATATTTGACTTTGCCTATTGTTCTGACAATTTAACGGCAGTAAAATCATATTTATTTATTTTTTTGATTCAATTGCTATAGTGAGGTCCACGTTATACTTGCAGTGTAGAAAGATAGAGGAACAACGTTGCCGATCTTCTGTCTTCTCAATGCCTTCTATGGAGGTTAGCTGATACAGGTTTATTGATGTAATATCAGCTGTTTATTCTTGTTTAAAATAATCAATTGTATTTTATCAAACAAGAAATTATATTTTTTCAATGATCCCATAATAAATTTCCATCTATATAATAAGAGAGATTGGGGTTGTGTTTGTTCGCATCAAAACATATCAAATTGTGGATTGCATACCGGAAAAACGGGAATGATTTAGATCTCCAAATTTTGCACATAGATTCTAAAAATATCAATTTCGTGCACCTCGAAGCCCAAATTTCGATTTTCCTTATAGATTTTTCAGAATGAAAAATAGTATAAATTCCATTCCTGGGACATGAAGTTTCATGTGGCATACATTGTTCATTGTTGTTTTAAAATGTGTTAAGGAGGTTATAACGTTGTTTCAAGACATTTGATTTGGAGCTCAGTCGTTGTCTAGCGGTAGAGTACTCGAAATTGAAGCGAATTTTCCTCGGTTCGAATCCCGGTTCCATCCAATTTTTTTGTACTTTATTTTTCCCTTAAAACGTATTATCATAAATTATTTTTCGATGGAAGTTGTTTCCATTATATATGAAGTTAGATTTCATCAAATAATTATTCATTGTAAAATTTTGCAACTAGTACAAATTATATGTACATAGCATATGCTGTATCAATGGAATTCATAAGAAAAACATGAATAGATCAAAATAAAATGAGTTATAATTTATTTTCTTCAGTTATAATGTACTATCAGACACAAATTCGGCAACGAATATTTATTTATTTCTTACAAAAACGAGGAAGACTACAGGCATTAAGCCCGAAACAGTCTTCAATTTAGTATTGTGGGTTTTTTGTTTGGTACCGGTATTTGGGAAAGATATGGCTACCTGATTCAAATTAAGTAGGATCTAATCAATACTAAAATTGATGTATTGAAAAAAGTAATATTATACTGTTAGGTTTTCAAGTATCATGTTTCCTTCAGTTATCTATTAGATAATAATGGAAAGAATTAGCTTATAAACTTATTATTATCATACGGGATAGGAAATACATGAATGACGTATCATCTCGAAAATTTGCATATAAATTCTTAATTTTTACCAAGGATGATTATAGGCCTATTTTAGATTCTTCAAGAATTCCGTATCTCAAGTTTTTAATTAGACCCTTGCGCAGCACGGTTCATTATTTTGTTGATTAATTATATTATACACTAGCAGGTAACCCGTGCTTCGCAAGAGTCTTTCTTAAAACTTGACGTAATGAAATCTAGAAGAATTCAAAATAGGCCTATGTACAGTGAGTCAGTCATTCTATCAGGGCTCGAATAATTTTGAAATTTTAATTGAATAAAAATGTAAGAATATAATTTCTCTATGTAAATAACAACACCTTCATTGAAAGACATATTAACTGCATGCGTTTTCATATTGCCGATACAGCATTAATGAAACTGTAGACGTTTATTTAGCATTTGTCTCAAAAATTGTTCTAGCTGAACAATCAATAATCCATGCCACGTGTAGGCCTGAACATTGCATCAGGAAAACGAAGTTTCAAAACCATGTTTCTTAGGTAGAAAGCAATATAGAAACAGATGTTCCTTTTTTAATTTCGACCATATGATTTGGTGATTTTTCAATGAAATCGAATGTACCATTAATGAAATTCAAACATTGATTCTGAAAAATCTAGAAGGAAAATTGAAATTTGGGCTTCTAGGTGCACGAGATTGATATTTTTAAAATCTATGTGCAAAATTTGGATATCTAAATCATTCTCGTTTTTCCGTTATGCAATCCACAAGTTGACATGTTTTGATGCGAACAAACGAACACACGAACAAACACACCCTACTCTCTCTTATTATATAGATAGTTGAAAATCGATCTGGCAACAGAGCACAGCGAGGAAGAGATAGCGTTATCCGCTTTGTTGAATGATAGACAAGGATAGCAATACTATTGCTAATCAAATACTGACCTTTATAACGTGGACCTCACTATAGGCACAGGTATGTTGTACAGAGTATTAGCTGGTACATGTTGCCAAAATAAGCCTACACAATCTGTGGGGTCTTAAGTCGTATACAAGTGCCCCCACTTGAAGCTTAGTTAATTCACTTTAGCGGCTCCACACTCTTGACAAGTTACTTAGTGGAACAGCAACTACCCGAGACCCCTCGTCTGGGTTTAAGAATGGTTTCGGACCCTCTTAGATCCGACTTACAACTATTTACAGATGTTTCCAGAGCACAGAGCAGCTTAGATTCACATGAGCTGGTTCTCGTGAAATTAATCACGGTTAAAAGTTAACCGGCTTTTGTGCAACCGGGTAGTCTTACAAACAGAGGGACTGAGTGCCGGTTGCACAAAAGCCGGTTAAACTTCAACCGCAATTAATTTCACGAGGACCAATAAGAGTAAGAGTAAGAATTATTATATTCACGTAAGTTACAATATATTCTGGTTTATACACGAATTAACAATAAATTACAGTATAGCAGCTAATTTTGATACAAATTTCACATATTATGAAAAATTATTAATTACAATAAAGATTGAATGCTACATTAGAATACTGATAATATAGTATTGTAATGTAACTACATAAATCGGCGGTATTTCAACAATGAATAAATGATAATTTCAATGAATAAATATACACCGCACTATAAATTATATGTTTTGGAGTATAAGTAATTAGTTGCTTATTGCGTGTTATAATTACTATTTACAAACTTCATTCACTGATATGGGATTAAAGTTTTTTATTATAAAATTAGTAAAAAATCAGAGAAGGCTTTATTGAAAAGCCGGCTTCTCTAATCGATTCTCGTGGAATTAATCAGGGTTGGAACTTAATCGGCTTTTGTGCAACCGGGTGGTCTTACGAACAGAGGGACTGAGGCTCGGTTGCACAAAAGCCAGTTGAACTTTAACCGTGTTTACTTCCACGAGAACCAATCAGAGAAGGCTTTTTGAATTAACGGCTTCTCTGATTGATCTCGTGAAATTAACCACGATTGAAATTTAACCGGCTTTTTTGCAACCGGGCCTTAGTGTTTTAAGGGAGTGAATGATTTTAGGTACTGTATGCTAGTGAATTATTGATAAAACCAGCTACTGAGTGCTGGTTACACAGAAGCCGGTTAAATTTTATCCGCAATCAATTCCACAAGAACCAATCAGAGAAGGCTTTTTTGAAAAGCCGGCTTCTCTAATCGATTCTCGTGGAATTAATCACGGTTGTAATTTTACCGGCTTTTGTGCAACCGGTTAGTGTAAGGAACAGAGGGACTGAGGCTCGGTTGCACAAAAGCCGGTTGAACTTTAACCGTTATAACTTCCACGAGAACCAATCGGAGAAGGTTTTTTTGTAATGATGGCTTCTCTGATTGATCTCGTGAAATAAACCATGATTGAAATTTAACGGGCTTTTTTGCAACCGGGCCTAAGTGTTTTAAGGGAGTGACTAATTTTAGGTGTTGTATGCTAGTAAATTATTGATAAAACCATCTACTGAGTGCCGGTTGCACAGAAGCCGGGTAATCTTTAACCGCAATTAATTTCACGAGAACCAATCGGAGAAGGTTTTATTGAAAAGACGAGAAGCTGATTGGTTCTCGTGGAAATAATCACGTTTGAAATTTAACCGGCTTTTGTGCAACCGGGTAGTCTTACAAACAAAGGGACTGAGGCTTGGTTGCACTAAAGCCGGTTAAACTTTAACTGTGTTTAATTCCACGAGAACCAATCGTAGAAGGTTTTTTTTGTAATGATGGCTTCTCTCATTGGAGAACCAATCGGAGAAGGGTTTTTTGTAATGATGGCTTCTCTCATTGGAGAACCAATCGGAGAAGGGTTTTTTGTAATGATGGCTTCTCTCTCATTGGAACCAATCGGAGAAGGTTTTTTGTAATGATGGCTTCTCTCATTGGAGAACCAATCGGAGAAGGGTTTTTTGTAATGATGGCTTCTCTCATTGGAGAACCAATCGGAGAAGGGTTTTTTGTAATGATGGCTTCTCTCATTGGAGAACCAATCGGAGAAGGGTTTTTTGTAATGATGGCTTCTCTCATTGGAGAACCAATCGGAGAAAGGTTTTTTTGTAATGATGGCTCTCTCATTGGAGAACCAATCGGAGAAGGGTTTTTTGTAATGATGGCTTCTCTCATTGGAGAACCAATCGGAGAAGGGTTTTTTGTAATGATGGCTTCTCTCATTGGAGAACCAATCGGAGAAGGGTTTTTGTAATGATGGCTTCTCTCATTGGAGAACCAATCGGAGAAGGTTTTTTGTAATGATGGCTTCTCTCATTGGAGAAAAATGTAAGAATATAATTTCTCTATGTAAATAACAACACCTTCATTGAAAGACATATTAACTGCATGCGTTTTCATATTGCCGATACAGCATTAATGAAACTGTAGACGTTTATTTAGCATTTGTCTCAAAAATTGTTCTAGCTGAACAATCAATAATCCATGCCACGTGTAGGCCTGAACATTGCATCAGGAAAACGAAGTTTCAAAACCATGTTTCTTAGGTAGAAAGCAATATAGAAACAGATGTTCCTTTTTTAATTTCGACCATATGATTTGGTGATTTTTCAATGAAATCGAATGTACCATTAATGAAATTCAAACATTGATTCTGAAAAATCTAGAAGGAAAATTGAAATTGGGCTTCTAGGTGCACGAGATTGATATTTTAAAATCTATGTGCAAAATTTGGATATCTAAATCATTCTCGTTTTTCCGTTATGCAATCCACAAGTTGACATGTTTTGATGCGAACAAACGAACACACGAACAAACACACCCTACTCTCTCTTATTATATAGATAGTTGAAAATCGATCTGGCAACAGAGCACAGCGAGGAAGAGATAGCGTTATCCGCTTTGTTGAATGATAGACAAGGATAGCAATACTATTGCTAATCAAATACTGACCTTTATAACGTGGACCTCACTATAGGCACAGGTATGTTGTACAGAGTATTAGCTGGTACATGTTGCCAAAATAAGCCTACACAATCTGTGGGGTCTTAAGTCGTATACAAGTGCCCCCACTTGAAGCTTAGTTAATTCACTTTAGCGGCTCCACACTCTTGACAAGTTACTTAGTGGAACAGCAACTACCCGAGACCCCTCGTCTGGGTTTAAGAATGGTTTCGGACCCTCTTAGATCCGACTTACAACTATTTACAGATGTTTCCAGAGCACAGAGCAGCTTAGATTCACATGAGCTGGTTCTCGTGAAATTAATCACGGTTAAAAGTTAACCGGCTTTTGTGCAACCGGGTAGTCTTACAAACAGAGGGACTGAGTGCCGATTGCACAAAAGCCGGTTAAACTTCAACCGCAATTAATTTCACGAGGACCAATAAGAGTAAGAGTAGAATTATTATATTCACGTAAGTTACAATATATTCTGGTTTATACACGAATTAACAATAAATTACAGTATAGCAGCTAATTTTGATACAAATTTCACATATTATGAAAAATTATTAATTACAATAAAGATTGAATGCTACATTAGAATACTGATAATATAGTATTGTAATGTAACTACATAAATCGGCGGTATTTCAACAATGAATAAATGATAATTTCAATGAATAAATATAACCGCCCTATAAATTATATGTTTTGGAGTATAAGTAATTATTGCTTATTGCGTGTTATAATTACTATTTACAAACTTCATTCACTGATATGGGATTAAAGTTTTTTATAATAAAATTAGTAAAAAATCAGAGAAGGCTTCTTTGAAAAGCCGGCTTCTCTAATCGATTCTCGTGGAATTAATCACGGTTGTAATTTTACCGGCTTTTGTGCAACCGGGTGGTCTTACGAACAGAGGGACTGAGGCTCGGTTGCACAAAAGCCGGTTGAACTTTAACCGTTATAACTTCCACGAGAACCAATCGGAGAAGGGTTTTTTTTTAATGATGGCTTCTCTGATTGATCTCGTGAAATAAACCATGATTGAATTTAACGGGCTTTTTTGCAACCGGGCCTAAGTGTTTTAAGGGAGTGAATGATTTTAGGTACTGTATGCTAGTGAATTATTGATAAAACCAGCTACTGAGTGCTGGTTACACAGAAGCCGGTTAAATTTTATCCGCAATCAATTTCACGAGAACCAATCAGAGAAGGTTTTTTTGAAAAGACGGCTTCTCTAATCGATTCTCGTGGATTAATCACGGTTGTAATTTTACCGGCTTTTGTGCAACCGTTAGTGTAAGGAAACAGAGGGACTGAGGCTCGGTTGCACAAAAGCCGGTTGAACTTTAACCGTTATAACTTCCACGAGAACCAATCGGAGAAGGTTTTTTGTAATGATGGCTTCTCTGATTGATCTCGTGAAATAAACCATGATTGAAATTCAACCGGTTTTTTGCAACCAGGCCTTAGTGTTTTAAGGGAGTGAATGATTTTAGGTACTGTATGCTAGTGAATTATTGATAAAACCAGCTACTGAGTGCTGGTTACACAGAAGCCGGTTAAATTTTATCCGCAATCAATTCCACAAGAACCAATCAGAGAAGGCTTTTTTGAAAAGCCGGCTTCTCTAATCGATTCTCGTGGAATTAATCACGGTTGTAATTTTACCGGCTTTTGTGCAACCGGTTAGTGTAAGGAACAGAGGGACTGAGGCTCGGTTGCACAAAAGCCGGTTGAACTTTAACCGTTATAACTTCCACGAGAACCAATCGGAGAAGGTTTTTTTGTAATGATGGCTTCTCTGATTGATCTCGTGAAATAAACCATGATTGAAATTTAACGGGCTTTTTTGCAACCGGGCCTAAGTGTTTTAAGGAGTGACTAATTTTAGGTGTTGTATGCTAGTAAATTATGATAAACCATCTACTGAGTGCCGGTTGCACAGAAGCCGGGTAATCTTTAACCGCAATTAATTTCACGAGAACCAATCGGAGAAGGTTTTATTGAAAAGACGAGAAGCTGATTGGTTCTCGTGGAAATAACCACGATTGAAATTTTACCGGCTTTTTTGCAACCGGGTAGTGTAAGGAACAAAGGGACTGAGGCTCGGTTGCACAAAATCCGGTTCAACTTTAACCGTGTTTAATTCCACGAGAACAAATCGGAGAAAAGTCTTTTGTAATGATGGCTTCTCTCATTGGAGAACCATCGGAGAAGGGTTTTTGTAATGATGGCTTATCTCATTGGAGAACCATCGGAGAAGGGTTTTTTGTAATGATGGCTTCTCTCATTGGAGAACAATCGGAGAAGGGTTTTTTGTAATGATGCTTCTCTCATTGGAGAACCAATCGAGAAGGGTTTTTTGTAATGATGGCTTCTCTCATTGGAGAACCAATCGGAGAAGGGTTTTTGTAATGATGGCTTCTCTCATTGTAGAACCAATCGGAGAAGGGTTTTTTGTAATGATGGCTTCTCTCATTGGAGAACCAATCGGAGAAGGGTTTTTTGTAATGATGGCTTTCTCATTGGAGAACCAATCGGAGAAGGGTTTTTGTAATGATGGCTTCTCTCATTGGAGAACCAATCGGAGAAGGGTTTTTTGTAATGATGGCTTCTCTCATTGGAGAACCAATCGGAGAAGGGTTTTTGTAATGATGGCTTCTCTCATTGGAGAACCAATCGGAGAAGGGTTTTTTGTAATGATGGCTTCTCTCATTGGAGAACCAATCGGAGAAGGGTTTTTTGTAATGATGGCTTCTCTCATTGGAGAACCAATCGGAGAAGGGTTTTTTGTAATGATGGCTTCTCTCATTGGAGAACCAATCAGAGAAGGGTTTTTTGTAATGATGGCTTCTCTCATTGGAGAACCAATCGGAGAAGGGTTTTTTGTAATGATGGCTTCTCTCATTGGAGAACCAATCGGAGAAGGGTTTTTTGTAATGATGGCTTCTCTCATTGGAGAACCAATCGGAGAAGGGTTTTTTGTAATGATGGCTTCTCTCATTGGAGAACCAATCGGAGAAGGTTTTTTGTAATGATGGCTTCTCTCATTGGAGAACCAATCGGAGAAGGGTTTTTTGTAATGATGGCTTCTCTCATTGGAGAACAATCGGAGAAGGGTTTTTTGTAATGATGGCTTCTCTCATTGGAGAACCAATCGGAGAAGGTTTTTTGTAATGATGGCTTCTCTCATTGGAGAACAATCGGAGAAGGGTTTTTTGTAATGATGGCTTCTCTCATTGGAGAACCAATCGGAGAAGGGTTTTTTGTAATGATGCTTCTCTCATTGGAGAACCAATCGGAGAAGGTTTTTTGTAATGATGGCTTCTCTCATTGGAGAACCAATCGGAGAAGGGTTTTTGTAATGATGGCTTCTCTCATTGGAGAACAATCGGAGAAGGGTTTTTGTAATGATGGCTTCTCTCATTGGAGAACCAATCGGAGAAGGGTTTTTGTAATGATGGCTTCTCTCATTGGAGAACCAATCGGAGAAGGGTTTTTTGTAATGATGGCTTCTCTCATTGGAGAACCAATCGGAGAAGGGTTTTTTGTAATGATGGCTTCTCTCATTGGAGAACCAATCGGAGAAGGGTTTTTTGTAATGATGGCTTCTCTCATTGGAGAACCAATCGGAGAAGGGTTTTTTGTAATGATGGCTTCTCTGATTGATCTCGTGGAATTAACCACAATTGAAATTCAACCGGTTTTTTTGCAACCAGGCCTTAGTGTTTTAAGGAGTGACTAATAATTTTAGATGCTGTTGCCGGTTGCACAAAAGCCGGTTAAACTTTATCTGCAATCAATTCCACGAGAACCAATCAGAGGAGGCTTTTTGAATTGACGGCTTCTCTGATTCATCTCGTGAAATTAACCACGATTGAAATTTTACCGGCTTTTGTGTAACCGGCTCTGGGATGATTAGGATACTGCATTGAAAACCTTGAATGGTTTCTTCAATTTGGTATTTAATGAAATCTTGAAGATTTGAAAATTTGCCTGTAGCCATCCTCGGTCAATTAAGAATCTCTATCCCAAATTTCAAGTTGATCAGTCCAGTAGTTCAGACGTGATGATGTGTCAATAGTATCTTACGTCACATTGTCGGGAAGTGGCCTTTTGCAGGCAAGAATGATGTTTCTAGTCGAGGCGTTAGCCGAGATTAGAATTTCATTCGAGCACTGCAAAAGACAATCACGTCCGAGTAACGTACACTATTTCTTATCAGAATAATCTAAAGAAGGATAATTGAGAAATATAAAACATTAACAGCTTGTGCTGAAGTAACTACATGTAACCACATGAACATTTAACCTAGTTTACAAATTCCGAATCAGGAATTTTGCGGAAGCTGACAAAACTTCCACCTGGAGCGCTGAAGGTAGTTTTTTTTGTAGCAGTTCTGCTGTTCCCATTTCGGAACTAGGAAACATACTCGACTGTGAGAAAACATATGGTTTCATTACAGTAGAGTATGCTGTAATGAGAATCATATATTTATTTGTTCTGCAAACAGCTGTTTACCGACTTGATTTCATGCATGGAAAACAGCTGAGTTGAATGACTGACAAAAAATAATTTCCCTCCACCTCCTGTCTTAAGTGCTTACTCTACTCCCTGGAACTAATCATACAGTGTCACTTTTTCACTCTCGGGCGAATAAAACAGGAAAAGTCCCTAGGGAGGAAAAGTGACTTCATTTAAAAAACATTGGAAGCATCTCTATTTTAAAAACTTACATTGTAATAGGTAAGAAGGTCTAAGCTCAGATGAAAAAGCATATAGAGTAGTCTGTCATTGAGCCAACTAAATTCAATACCTAAACCAGGTTTGATCAACATATGAAATATGTGTTTGTATGCTAAACTTATTGCAAACTACATATCACTATACTAAAAAAATGTATAAATATTTGTTTATATTACATGCTAGTCAAAATACCAGACAACGAATATTCCTCATTAACCAATCAAATTAGAAACTGGAACATAATCATAGTTGTAGTTGTGGCGGTCATTGTTGTACAACTTTTGCCGACAGATAGCGCATAGCGCAGTCGGCTGAGAACTGTGATTATAAGCCAGCCCAGCTGTTCACTTTTAACACATTGTTTGGTCACGTACGTTTTCAAAAATTTTATTATCCTGTACTTTTCATAAAAATGTAGTTGAAGGAAATATGTTGTGTATATCACGAGTGGAAAATGTTTTTTCTCCCCTCAGGAAAATTGTTGCCTTCGGCTTCGCCTCGGGCTTCAAACTTTACCCTCGGGGAGAAAAAACAGTACTTTTCACTGTAGATATACAAATAACTATTTCCTACAGTTACCTTGAGAAGTGTCGATTCCTGCACTGATTACAGAACGCAAAGATTCACTTTTTCCGCTGTAGTGCAGAAAAAAATTTTTCTGCACTCCAGATTTGCAACATGGCAACACAAAATAGTTGGTGGGCTATATGGAGGATTAGTGTACGAAAACAAAAATTGAGTTGGTAACAATGACTGTGGTTAGATTTAGATAAGAATCATTCCAATGGCTACCCTACATTCATGATAAAATCCCAATCTAGAAATACAAAACAAGAATAATGTCCATCTAAATCATAATTAAGTAATCATCATTCACGAACTCTCATCATTTAATAATAAATAATAGTTCTTTTCTATTGATAATTATTATTTCAACTGCAAGAAATGAGAAAAGTAACAAATATACATTATAAAATTCGAATTTTGAGGTTAAATGATTACCGTTTGATATTCTTATAAATAAAAATAATAAAAAACATAACAATACTACCATAAATATTCTCTGTTGTCTATGTTATTTTTTTAAATATTTTTCAGTTTACTTTGAGCATTTCTCTCGGTGAGCAAAAGTCTAAATTTCTGAATCGTGTTTTAGTAATTTTTAGCTGGATGAAACCAACTTAGGTACGATTCTTCCCGCTAGGTCGCGTGCTTGTCGGTTCAGGCATCTTGTTGTGTTCAGCCATCTTGCAGCTCGGTTCAGCCAACAAGCTGTTGGCGTGTATTTTGAATGTGAATTTTTTGTTCCATCTGTATTTTTTCTGATTCTTGAATGAATAAAAATGAAAACTTTGGCTGGGAATTTTCAACTTCAATTGGATTTTTAATTTTTAAATGAATTAAGGTTGTTATTAATAACAGCATCACACACATTTGATGAATTTCAACCATCATTTACCCATAATTACCCACTTTTCATATTCAATGGTAACTGTAGGAAAAATTTAATGTGAAAGACGTGCGCAAAGTTCCTCTGCTGCACTCAAGAAACCATTCCGCCCTCGCCTACGGCTCGTGCGTAAACGTTTCTTTTGGTGCAGCAAACTGTCACTTTGCGCACTAGTTGCACAAATAACTATTTCCAGTTCTATCCTTCATTAAAGGCTACAAAGTCTATTTATTCATAGATGAGTGAAGCTTCTGCTAGTGTTCCAGGAAACTCTCTTAGAAATTGAATTCTAAGTACCGGTTGCACAAAAGCCGGTTGCATTATAATCGTTAATAGCTTATCACGATTGAAATTCAACCGGCTTTCATGCAAGCGGCCCAAGTGTTTTCATGGAGCGACTAATTTCAGATGCTGTATCCTAGTGAATTATTGATATTTCCAGCTACTGAGTCTGCTTCTTTTGTTTCTTGTTTGCTTCTTTTCTCTGATTTAATCTCACAGTCATCGCTTCTTCGAAGAATCCAATTCATCAGAAGCTGCCCTCCATTCATTCATACATTTGCTGGTGAGAGACCCATCAACTCTGTCAACAATTCGACCGTCTTTCCGCTACTGAGAAAGACAGAAGGCACACTATTTCAAACTATTCAACAAAGGAGAGAAAATTCTCGGTGAGAAAAACTTTGTTCGACCTGATGCTCAATCCTCAGAAATACGAGGAGATTGAGGAGAAGGAGGAGAAGGAGGAGAAGGAGGAGAAGGAGGAGAAGGAGGAGAAGGAGGAGAAGGAGGAGAAGGAGGAGAAGGAGGAGAAGGAGGAGAAGGAGGAGAAGGAGGAGAAGGAGGAGAAGGAGGAGAAGGAGGAGAAGGAGGAGAAGGAGGAGAAGGAGGAGAAGGAGGAGAAGGAGGAGAAGGAGGAGAATGAGGAGGAGGGGTTGATGGAGGGGAAGGAGGAGACGGAAAAGTAGGAGAAGGAGAAGAAGAGAAAGAAGAAGTTGATGTAGTGTGTGATGATTAGAAGGATAAGGAGGAGTGGAAGAAGAAGAAGAAGAAAAATAAGGTTTTCCAAGATTCAAGAAGAAAAGAATTCAAGGAGGGAGAGAAGAGGGAGCGTAATAGAGAGAAGGAGAAAAAAACAGAGGAGAGGTGGAAGAGGTGGGGAATAATTGGGAGGAGAAGAAGCAAAAGAAGGAGAAGTAGGGAGAGAAGGAGGAGGAAGGAGAGAACTGGGAGGTAGAAAGAGGAGAAAGAGGTGGAGGAGTGGACGAAGCAGAAGGAGGAGAAGAGGGTGATGGAGAAGAAAGAGGAGAAGAAGTGCTAGAGAGGGAATTAGTTGGTGGAGAAGGGGGTATAGGAGTAGAGGGAGGAGGAAGAGGAGCGAAAGAGAAATAAGGAGGAGAAGAAAAGGAGGAAGGAGAAGGAGAGGAAAAGAAGAAAAATAAGTGGAAGAAGAAGATGAAGAAGGAAAAGAGAAAAAATCTGGTGTGGTACACTCACACAACTTTCCTTGCTCATCGAAATGTAAGCCCCGTTCTTAAACGAGAATAATTTAGGGGAATAACATAATGACGATTGGCGGCAACATATTTGAAACTACGATCAGACTTCTGTATATGTGTTTATATAATTGTTTTCAGAGTACGGCACTCTAAGTCTTTACTTTAAAGTCGTCAAAACAGCTGTTCTACAGATGAAATATCTCGATTATGTATTTTTTACTTTCCTTGCCCTATTAACATAGGTAAAGAAAGTATTGCTTTTCGAAAAAAATTAAGGTACCCCAATTCCTAAATTTCTATACGTTTCAAGGTCCCATGAGTCCAAAAACATGATTTTTGGGTGTTGGTCTGTGTGTGTGTGTGTGTGTGTATGTGTGCATGTGTGTATGTCTGTGAACACGATAACTCCATTCCTAATCAACCGATTGACTTGAAATTATAAACTTAAGGTCCTTATACCATGAGGATCTGACAATAAGGAATTCAATAAAATTTAATTCAAAATGGCGGGAAAAATGGCGGATAATTACTAAAAAACCATGTTTTTCACGGTTTTCTCAAAAACGGCTCTAACGATTTTCTTCAAATTCATATCATTGATAGCTATTTATAAGCCCTATCAACTGACATGAGTCTCATTCCTGGGAAAATTGCAGGAGCTCCGTAATATTCCTGAGAAGAATAAATTTTGTTAAATTTCTATCACGATTTTCTCAAAAATGACTTGACCGTTTTTTTTCAAATTCATACCCTGTATAGTTATTTATCAGTTCTATCAACTGGCATGAGTCTCCTCCCCGAGAAATTTACAGGGGGTCCTCCCCATCCTTGAGAAATTTACTTTGTAACCTCGTTCTCGTGCGTGAGGTAGGTAGGTAGAGCAGTTTATTCAAAAGAACACATGTCGATATTTTATTTGTAGAACAGTTGTTTTGACAACTTTTAAAAAATCCTCAAATTTCATAATTATTCAAACAAAGGAAAATGTACTCTGAACACAATCACAATAGAATAATCGTAGTTTTAATTATTCAGCCGCCAATCGGCATAATGTTATCCCCTAAATTATCCTCGTTAATGAGGCTTATAGATCAATGAGCAAGGAAAGTTGTGTGAGTGTACCACACCAGATTTTTATGAACTGCGCTACCTACCTACCTCACGCACGAGAACGAGGTTACAAAGTAAATTTCTCAAGGATGGGGAGGACCCCCTGTAAATTTCTCGGGGAGGAGACTCATGCCAGTTGATAGAACTGATAAATAACTATACAGGGTATGAATTTGAAAAAAAAACGGTCAAGTCATTTTTGAGAAAATCGTGATAGAAATTTAACAAAATTTATTCTTCTCAGGAATATTACGGAGCTCCTGGAATTTTCCCAGGAATGAGACTCATGTCAGTTGATAGGGCTTATAAATAGCTATCAATGATATGAATTTGAAGAAAATCGTCTTCTATAGACGGTAGCTGATACAGTTTTATTAATGTAATATCAATTGTTCATTTTCGTTGAAAATGGTCAATGATATTTTATCAAGCAAATGATTATTTTTTTCATAATGAATTTCAATAATTGACCGAGCGAAGTGAGATCTAAGATTCAAGTCGACGGTTTGGCATTTCTCTTAATGTTCAAATGTTTAAATGTTTATATGTTTATATGTTTATATGTTTATATGTTCATATGTTCATATGTTAATGTTTATATGTTTATATGTTTATTGTTTATATGTTTATATTTTATATGTTTATATGTTTATATGTTTATATTTTATGTTTATATGTTTATATGTTTATATGTTTATATGTTTATATGTTTATATTTTATATGTTTATAGTTTATGTTTATATGTTCATAATGTTTATATTTTATATGTTTATATGTTTATATGTTTATATGTTTTATGTTTATATGTTTTATGTTTATATGTTTAATATGTTTATATGTTTTATATGTTTATATGTTTATATGTTTATATGTTATATGTTTATATGTTTATATGTTTATATTTTATGTTTATATGTTTATTATATTTTATATGTTTATATGTTTATATTTTATGTTTATGTTTAATGTTTATATGTTTATATGTTTATATGTTTATATGTTGCGCATTTACGGCGAAACGCGGTAATAGATTTTCCTGAAATTTGACAGGTATGTTCCTTTTTTAATTGCGTGTCGAAGTATGTACAAGGTTTTTGGACATTTTGCATTTCAAGAATAATATAAAAGGAAAAAAGAGCCTCCTTCATACGCCAATATTAGAGTAAAAATCAGACTATAGAATTATTCATCATAAATCAGGTGACAAGTGATTACACAGATGTGTGGAGAAGCCAGTCTATTGCTGTATTTCCATAAGGTCTATAGTTTCAATCATGTACTTGTAGATGAAAATTCTGCGTGAGGTCTACTGTTCACAGAACTACTAGTAAATTGAGAAGAAATATTCAGTGAATAAATTATTAATTCTACATTGTTAGAAGACGATCTGGCAATAGAGCAAAGCGAGAAAGAGATAGCGCTATCCGCTTTGTTGAATGATAGATTGGTACACTTTTCTATTTGAATTGAATATTCTTTTTCAATATAATTGTTAAGATCATCATGAGAGTGAGAAAAAGTGGTAACTGGAATTTTAAGTGGTCTAATAAGCGAGTTGAAGTGCTAAACTCCGTTCTCTTTCCAAATCATAAACGGTTTCGAATTTTCCATTGGAGTTTTTTTTTTAATACATTCAGTATATCATTGGCTTTGTTCTAATATGCGTTTTCTCGCGATTAATGCAAAAATGAACAAGTTATCGAATTTATAAAAAATGTTACTTTTCTATTCATAAACAATATTGGGAATAAAATGTTTTAGTTTGGGAAGATACATTTTTTACTTTCCTTGCCCTATTACCATAGGTAAGGAAAGTAATGCTTTCCGAAAAAAATTAAGGTACCCCAATTCCTAAATTTCTATACGTTTCAAGGTCCCCTGAGTCCGAAAAAGTGGTTTTTGGATATTGGTCTGTATGTGTGTTTGGTATGTGTGTGTGTGTGTGTGTGTGTGTGTGTGTGTGTATGAGTGTATGTGCGTCTGTGTACACGATATCTCATCTCCCAGTTAACGGAATGACTTGAAATTTGGAACGTAAGGTCCTTACACTATAAGAATCCGACATAAACAATTTCGATCAAATGCAATCCAAGATGGCGGCTAAAATGGCGAAAATGTTGTCAAAAACAGGGTTTTTCGCGATTTTCTCGAAAACGGCTCCAACGATTTTGATTAAATTTAAACCTGTAAAAGTCATTGATAAGCTTTATCAACTGCAACAGGTCCTATATCTGTAAAAATTTCAGGAGCTTTGCCCCATCTATGCAAATTTTGATTTTGGATTCTCAATTATCAGCCTTCATATACAATTTAAACAATAAATTTCAAGTGGAAAAGATTGAGCATGAAAATCTTTGCAATTAATGTCCAGTAATATTTCCACCTAGAATTGAAAATAAGCTTGAAATCCGAGAAAATGTGATTATTAAATTTCAAACTGTTGGCAACTGTTGGTTCTATTAAATCATTCACTACGAAGAGATAGCTGATATAGTGTGTTTCCTGTCTCATATCTCTGAATAGTAGACTTGAGATGCGCGAGTACACTAGCGTTAGGTGATCAATTTCCTTAACGGCAAAGAAAGTTGTGTGAGTGTGCCACACCAGATTTTCTAATTTTAAAGAGAAGTTCTGTTAACATATATAGTTAAAACTGCTATATTTCAAACAGCCCTCCATGCTTGCAACACCTCAAATGGAATATAGTTCATTTACAGCTGAGTATACATCTGAGTAACACATCAATTATTATTACTGATTGATTTTTTTTGATTTGATTTTGATTTTTGATTTATTGTTTCACAAAAAAAAAGACTTATAAAACATAAGTAAATGTACTAATTTAAAAGAAAATTATATCTATGTTTAAACTATTTCACAAAATAATTGAAACTGTACTCACATGGACCTGTCGGTCTGTTCGTGAGTAAGAGTTCGCATACGTGTATTGAAATTTAATTTACACAGATAACTTATCTATGATACAGAGAAGTAATATTACTATTATAGATAGCTACCAATATTTAATAGTATTGCACAATACAATATCAAAACTATTCAAATAAAGATAAAATACTTATTTATTTTATAATATCAAGCTCAACTATCAACATTCACGGGAAGGGAACACACACGCACACCACACACACACACACACACACACACTACGCACACACATGAGTGAATAAATTCCAAGGCGTTACACATACATTGATTTGATCAATCTACCACACTGATAGTCATTCAAAGATGCCAACCATTCATGTAGCACTTTCTTGTATTTTATTACAGTACAAGGACCTGGATGACTTATGTGGGGGGGAGCATTCCGCAGAAGCATATTAATTACATAAGAGACATTTCTGTCGCAAACAGCTCGCGAATTTCTCTCTAAATTGGGATGCAGAAAATGTCCGCTTCTAGTCCTATGTTCTTGTTGTACTGGAATATTAAGTTCATTTTATTCTTGAAGCATACATTAAGACAAATTTAACATAAAGCTTCTTAAAGTTAGAACATTAAAATAAACAAATAAACGTTCGGAAGAATATGTTCTTTCCAGGCCCAGTCCAGCTTTGATATAGCTTTCGAGACACTGAAATTCTGCAATCTTAGTATCACACGCACCTCCCCAGACAATAATTCCATAGGTAAGGATTGACTGCACAAGTGCGTGATACACTGTCCTCAATTCCTTCGTGTTGAGGATGCCCTTCAGTTTTGAAAAAACAAAAATCAATTTCCGTAATTTTTTTTTCAAGTAGAAAATGTGTGGATGCCAAGATAAATTATTATCAATGATTATACCCAGGTATTTGAACTCGTTGACCGATTCAATCACCTGGCAATCACAGTCATCATTACACACCTGACCACAACAATGTAGTTTTAGCAGTAAATTATCCGGAGGGGCGCGGTTTTTATGAAGGAATATTGGAAGAATTTTGGTCTTCTTCGCATTCATACTAAGAATGTTGTCGTCAAAACCAATTTTTGAGTGTATTAAGTCTCTGGATGCCTTCTCGTAGACTTCCATCCAGCTGTCTGCCTCAAAATAGACTGCAGTGTCATCAGCAAACAGTAGCATTCTACCCAATAATATATCAGATTTGATAATGTCATTGATGTATATAAGGAATAAGATTGGCCCAAGTGTGCTTCCTTGACAACCCCAAAATCGATACTTCGCACCTACTATTGACAGAATTTGTATTGTTGTTATTTATATTATTACTATTATTTCAATGTTACCACCATTGTTATATAACCGAATGGACTATTTATGTTTACTATTTGTTTGCGACCCGACAAGTAGCTTCCGATCCAATCATGCGAAGCGCCAATTATCCAATATTTTTCAATTTATAAAGCAATATTGCGCGATCGATAGAATCGAAAGCTTTTGCCAGGTCAACAAACGCAAAAGAATATATTTGTTATTATTATGCCTTTTCTTAAGTAGTCACTCAGCTGATAGAAGCAGTTGGAAGAGTTGCAGTCGTTCCTGAATCAAAACTGGCATCAGATAATAATTTGTTTATTTTTAAATATTGAGACAGTTGGTTTTTGTAGCATTTTTCAATAACTT
>NC_052512.1:29806407-29871310 GCF_014356525.2 Nilaparvata lugens
TGTTTCTGACATTTACAAAATCATATTGCTTCAAAGTTCAATAGTTCATTCAGTCAATTTTTCCTATCATTTTCTATAGAATGTCCAGTTTAAACTCTGGCTCCATACCAATCAAGCTGAATGGACTTCAATTTTGAACTGCATTTGACATACTGGTTGAGGATGAATGAGACTCTATTCAGGTGAGAAGACACGGAGCTACAGAAGTGAAGACTGTTTTCTGAGTTCAATCAACAGTTTCAATACTTGAAGAAATCCTCTTAGGGGCAGACAAGCTGTTAACCGTCTTTGAAAGTTTCAAAGAGGTATTGGATTCTCTTATTCTATCCTGAAAAGAAGTGCTGTTCATGGGATTGGCAAGTAAACGCCAATAGCCAGCTAATCTGTTCCTAAACTATTTCCTGTTATTTGATGGATGAAATGAGGTGAGTGCTTGAAACCAGAGCAGGAGAATGTTTTTTCAAATTGAAAACTGATGTTATGAATGAATGGAAAAACTTTCCAATTGCATGAATTCTCAGCTGACTAAATGATAATTCACATCAATTTTTTACTTTCCTTGCCCTATTAGCATAGGTAAGGAAAGTATTGCTTTAAGGTACCCTAATTTCATGTTTTCTAAGTTTCAAGGTCCCCTGAGTCCAAAGACATGATTTTGGGTGTTGGTCTGTTGGTGTGGGTGTGTGTGTGTGTGGTGTGTGTGTGGTGTGTGTGTGTGTGTTGCTGTGTGTGTGTGGTGTGTGTGTGGTGGTGTGTGTGTGTGTGTGTGTGTGTGTGTGTGTGTGGTGTGTGTGGGGGGTGTGTGGTCTGTGAACACGATAACTCCATTCCTAATTAACCGATGACTAGAAATTTTGAACTTAAGGTCCTTATACCATGAGTATCCGACAGTAATAAATTCAATAAAATTCAATTTAAAATGGTGGATAATGACTAAAAAACCATGTTTTCCATGGTTTTCTCGAAAACGGCTCTAACGATTTTCTAAGCCCTATCAACTGACATGAGTCTCATTTCTGGGAAAATTGCAGAAGCTCCGTAATATTCTTGAGAAAAATGGCGGATAATCACTAAAAAACCATGTTTTTCACGATTTTCTCAATAATGACTTGACCGATTTTTTCCAAATCATACCCTGTATAGGTTATATCAACTCTATAACTAGCATGAGTCTCCTCCCTGAGAAACTAACAGGGGGTACCCCATCCTTGAGAAATTTACTTTGTAACCTCCTTCTCGTGCTTGAGGTAGGTGGGTAGAGCAGTTATTCAAAAGAACACACGTCGATATTTTATTTGTAGAACAGCTGTTTTGACAACTTTTAAAAATTTTCAAATTTCATAATTTCAAACAAAGGAAAATGTACTCTGAAAACAATACAATAGTATAATCGTAGTTTTAATAAAATTATTTAGCCGCCAATCGGCATAATGTTATTCCCCTAGATTATCCTCGTTCAATGAGCAAGGAAAAGGTGTGAGTGTACCACACCAGATTTTTTTTTACACTTCCAATGTAATTCTATATCCTGAAAAAGGACGAAGGAGTGAGTCAATTTTGTTGTCCAACGAACTCGACCTGTAAAAAGGTTCGAAGAATAAGTGTTCAAAATTTGAAGTGATTGATCAATCTTTTTAAAGTTATTGTAAAACATACACGACTTCAGCCTTCAGTAAGTCAAAAGTGAGAACTTGCTAACGCTCGTTCAATTAGGAGAAGGGTGAGGAGTTCAAAGAAGAAGGAGTGACAGTGATGAAGAGTAAACCCGTGTGTGAGAGTGAGAGAGTAATAGAAGGTGGAAAAGATAACTAGGAGGGAAAAAGAGTAAGGCTCAACTCACACTCACGCGAGAAGAGACTCGACTCTAGTAGTCCAGATAACAGTAGACCTCACTGAACATCCTTTGCAATGTGGTAACGAGAATATTCAGCCATCTACTAGAATGCTATCTACTAGGAATAAAGTCATTGTAATAATATCAGGGCTTTTTAAAATGTTTGCCAATGGCCCCACTAAGAAATCTGATCAGGCTGGTTGGAGACTTCCAATCAACCATACATTACATTACATTACATTACAGGGCTACCAGACATTGTTTTGCAGTAGTCGTACTATATCATAATGGAAAAAGTAGAACTTTGATATGAAAGTAATGAACTCACTCTGCTACAAATAAAATCTATTGGTGTGCTAATCTAAATGTTGCACTACTTCAATCCTGTAAAAATGAATACCGGTATAATACTTATTCTGAATTGATGGAATCCCAAGTCCCATTGCGCTTATGATAATTTTAAATGTTACTTTATTAACTCAGTAAGTTCAGAAAGTTATTTCTCAGTTGAATCAGAGCTACGATTAAAAAAGATGATTTGGGAATTATCAAGTGGCACTTTTTGTTTTTCACTGGGTTTTTCATTTTGTAACATGTAGAGACGCTTGTAGAACAACAATCTGTTAAATTTTTTATGGGAAAGATTTCATGAGGAAAAATGAAGTTTTTCATTGACATTATCATCCGTAAATCGGAACGCCATGATAAATCTTGGCATCTAAAGCTGCGTTTACACCAACAAAATGTTAATAACTTAATCCTCACAGATTATTACAGATTGAACGGCACATGAAAAACACATATGTTCATCATGTGTATGATAAGTTATGTTCAATCAAATAGAATCTATAGAATCTATTGGTGTTGACGCAGCTTTACTCTGTGACTGTCTGGAGTTAATATTATATCAATTTGAATTTACAATTCGAGACCGCAGCTCGGAAAAAGAAGAGATGATTAGCTCATAATATCGGGGACCGAGCTTCGCTCAGGAGTACAAAAGCATAAACAATTTATTACGAAAGAAGGAATTATAATGAAAAACCATTTTGGCCATGTGGTTTTTAAGAAGCGGTGATGAATAGGTCAGTGGTAGGCTATTTGGCTTTTATATATTCCATTTCATATTCATATTGATTATTCTTTCGGGTTGAAGGTTATATGTATACGTATTAGATATATTGGAATAGTTATCTTGGAGTTTGGTAGAAATATATTACATTTGCATGGAACTCAATTTATTTATTTATTTAAGTTATCTTCTATCTAATTCTAATAGGTTACCAACCCATCCCTATCTTATATGATAAACCTTCAATCATAATCATATACCTGCATGATTAAAAAACAGCAGACATTCAATTTACTAGAACAAATAATGGAGTGCCTTCAAGTTCAGATGTAGGCAACACGCCTAACTTCTTCCTACATTCGCTACCTTGTCTCTATGACACTGACCTTGCTTCTGTGAAACACCTTGTTCCAGTGGGAACTTGCTTCTGTGAGACTGCCATTTATAGCGCTACTACTTTGGACGGAGACCTTGCCTCTATGAAACTGCTTGTCTCTGTGGGAACTTGTTCCTGTGAGACTGCCATTTATAGAAATACTTGCTCCTGTGAAACTTGTCTCTGTGACACTAATATCATTCAAAAACACTACTTGTCTCTGTGAGAACTTGTCTCTGTGAAACATCCCCTTAATAAAATATATATTGATTATTAAAACGAGAATGAACAGTTAATATTACATCAATAAACCTATCGTCTGAAGAAGGCATTGACAAGACAGAGAAGTGAAAGAGATATAGAAAAAGGTGTTCGATCAATATTTTAGGAAATTATGTAAGCTTTAATTTCTTATGACATAGTCATGTCTGTAAAATGCATAATTTTCTAGTTATATGCGAGAAACCAAATAATGGTACCTTTGAATCACCCCCGCCCCCTTAACACAGTGGGTAGGGGTGGGGACTTTTGATATGTTTACCTCCTCACTACCATAAACGGAACTGCGGGGTCAAAAATTGTCTTCCAAACTTTTCTCTTTATAGCACTGAGCTAATTTTCGCAATTATCTTTAATTATTCCAGTTATCTTCACAATTCTGATCATAAGTTGTTAGAAATTTGAACGATTTCAATTTGGGTTTCCCGGTCTTCGTTACTGTTGCCTACTGGTTCCTCTACAATATATTTGAGGTTATAGTGAGGTCAACGTTATAATGGCAGTGTTTGTTTAGCAATGGTTTAGCTATCCTTGTCTATCATTCAACAAAGCTGATAGCGCTATCTCTTTCTCACTTTTCTCTGTTGCTAGATCGTCTTTCAACAATGTAGAATTAATAATTGATTAACAAAATATTTCATCTTAATTATGAAAATGCATTATGAAATATATAATTTCTTGCTTAATGAAATACAATTGATTATTTTAATTAAGAATGAACAGTTAATATTACATAAATAAACCTGTATAAGCTATCGTCTAAAGAAGGCATTGACAAGACAGAGGATCGGCAACGTTGTTCTGCTATATTTCTCCACTGATATTATAACGTGGACCTCACTGTAGGAGTTAGATGGAGCTTTTTTAAGAGTTTAGAACTCTTTAGAATGTAAATATCTGATTATGTGCACATAACACTAACTATGACTTGGATCGAACTTGAAGGTCACCCAAATTTGAAATTTTAACTGTTATTTTCATACGAATACGTTCCCCAATCTGATGTATGATTGGGGAATTTTTTATTTCCCTCTTGAAAGAAATGTTCAGCTCTTTCTATACAACACCTGAAAGCATAAGAAATTGAAAACTCAACTAACTGAAAACTTGACATAATTGAATTTTGAAGAATGGAAAATAGGCCAATAACCATCTTCGGTTGTTCAAGACTCTATATGAATAGAATAGAATAGAAAAATCTCTATTCATACATATAAATACATATGAATAGCGTCAGTTTGAAATTACACATAAGTTTTAACTATAGTTTGTGCACAAATAAAATGCAAAATAAATCAACGATTGCTGTTGTCAAACTCCTTCAAATACAGAGATAAGCTCACCAAATACTCCTTCAAATTTTCCCAAAAATTTTGATGACTAATCAACAGCTGTTCTGAATAGTGAGTTGTGTTTTTTCTGGCTCTAAATTTTGTCAAATTACGCGAAAATGTTCCAATATTAATAGTGATTTGAGTGTGATATTTTTGTTTTTTATTCTGTTTTTAAACATCAAAATTTAAAATTCTTAGTTTTCGTTGTTTTTTTTTTTAGTGAAAATGCACTATTTTTTTGGAAAAGTGAAACCATAACCTCATCTCGAACTTTTAAAATATTATCTGAATTTGGGAGAAAAATGGTACAAGGAGTATCCTTAGTTTTTCTCTCCCAATCAGTGCTACTTTGTGAAAATTATAAATAAATGAATGAATAAAAATCAACTCCGAATCACCTGGTAAATTGATAGAAAATTTCCCTCCTTTGAAAATTGTTTTTTCTCAAAAAAATAATTTTCCCCCTTTGAAATTTGTTTTTTCTCAAAAAATCGAATCTATATCTCTCAGTAATTGGGCCATAATGGGTATTATAGTTTTTAGTCTGATTTCTTGATTCTACAATATCAGAGCACCGAGCTCCGCTCGTTATTTTTATCTATTGAATAGCCGTCAGGCTCGCTTCGCTCGCCATGTCCGTCTGGCCAGGGGGCTCCGCCCCCTGGAACCCCGACTGGACCGTCCATAAATGAGATCAGTTTATTTATAAATCTATTAACTAAAAACTCGCTTCGCTCGCATGCATTTTTCATTTGAGCATTTTTATCATATGTTAGGACAATCCAGTCGGGGGTCCAGACTAAACGTCTGGCTAAACGGATATGGCGAGCGAAGCGAGCCTGACGGCTAGTAATATAATATTCCCAGGAATATCTCTGATTGAAGTAGCAGTGCCCAATCAATTTTTCCGCGATAAATGCATTTCAATCTTCAACTTGGTGCCAACCTAACAAAGTCAACTCAACTTAATGCCAACCTTACAAAATTATTAATTTAGTTACCAGTTAACAACTGTTTCGTAGAGGTACTCTCTCTAGATTATAGTTCTATATTAACATATGGTATGGACATTTTTCAATTATAATTAAGAGAATGAGAAGAATATACATGATAAAAGACGAACTTTAAATCCTTAAAAACCACCCTTAGAGTTAAAATATTGCCAAAAGATTTCTTAGTGCGCCTCTAAAGGGCCAACTGAACATACCTACCAAATTTGAACGTTTTCAGTCCGGTAGATTTTTAGTTCGGCGAGTGAGTGAGTGTGTGAATCAGTCAGTGAGTGAGTGAGTGCCATTTCGCTTTTATATATATATAGATAAACAGAACACGATTCTCTAAAATGATCGTGTTTATATTGTACAGCTGGCTATACGTCAGCTTATGAATTTCGGTGATGCGATATTTCGATTTTCCACAGAATCACTCGCTTACTTTTTACTATCCACAGACGACGAAAGTCTCAGCTGTTTCAGCCAAGGATGTATTATCCTTTTAATTCGTTCAGCGAGTTTTCCCAAGGATGAGACCTAGTGCAATCGAATTTTCATATCATAAACCTAAAGGTGCGTACAGATATACACGCCGCGAACATGAGCAATTCACTTTTAATCAGCTGATGCCAAGCTTTTTATGTCTGTATCTTACCGTTTCTGTAAAAATACAGATATAGTCAGCTGATTAAAAGTGAATTGCTCATGTTCGCGGCGCGTAAATCTGTACGCACCATACTATGTTCCAAATTTCGTGAAAATCGTTAGAGCCGTTTTCGAGATCCGTTGAGCATAAATAACCAGAAAATAACCAGATTTAAAAATCAAAAAATATAAACAGATATACAGCAATTGCTCGCTAAATATAATAGGATTGGACTGCTTCCTTAAAAACATGATCACATCGATTACTTATTGACCATAAATTGTTAAAAACCCAAGTTTGAGAGAACAACGATCTCACTGAGATGAAACATTATTCTTATTGTCCGCTTCTGCTGTTCAAGAATCTTATCCAAATTTCAAAAATATATTATCCAAATATGCAGAATTTCAAGTTAATCAGTCCAGTGATGATGCGTCAAACATATTTTTCGTATCCCGTACGTGTATAAGCCAGTTCTTTCTTTTATTATAGTATAGATTCATTTGCTGGATCAATTATCGAGGGATAATATAGTTTGTGGCAGAGAATTCTGAGGTGTCCTCAGCATCAATACTAATTAGCCATGAGAAATGCAGTTGAAATGAGGGGGAAATCAAGGTCTAGCGAGGCTACCATAGATTGCTTTGACTTTGAGTGAGGCTCGAGAAGTGAAATTCAATTTGGTGTTCCTCTCCGCAATCCTGTTTAAAGTCTCTCTGAACTCTGACTAATTCCCGGGAGAGACGCTGACACTAACAACACAAAGGCGGGCAATACGCTTTGTAGGAGATTGGTATTATCCAGCTATATCACAGAATAACTTTCAATAGTTCTACATTATTCACTTAATAATAATAAATTTGACTTTATTTCTGCGTGAAAATATACAAAACATGTGAAAATTAAGAGTAATAGAAAACTAAGCATGCAGTATTATCATTCTACTCCACTATGGATATACAATGAGAAAAAAAAACAAAACAAAGAAACAAAAAAAAACAATACAGCTAATGGCTTACTCTACTAGAGCTACACTGCAAACGAAAAAAAAATACATCAAAAAGACTACTCTACTAGAGATACAATAAAATAACAGTGGACAGCAACTCAAGATAGAGATTCACAAGTTACAAAGATTATAATACATATACAACATGCAGAAATAAGTCATTACTGTATGCAAATGACCTTACGAGAGAGGTCACGTCCGCATACAGGAGCACCGGACAAAACAAGCGTTAAATTAAACTGTTAGTTCTATGAAAAATAGAAACTAGTTCTATAAAATAGAAAAAAAATAAAAAAAATATATATATATATATATCCATAGTAGTAGTTTAGATAGATTTATATGGAAATCATTAGATATAATTATCGTATGAGCGTGATATTATGTACATCATTATTGTAATAGTCCATGTGTATATTATATAATTTTGTTCTGCAAGAGAACAGTGTTCTGTACATACAATGTGCATGAAGGTAGATACATTAGGCAGTGACAGAGTACATGGCTTTCAATCCTTCTGTGCTAATTGAAAGAAGCCATTTCTTCAGATGCAATTTCATTTTTATTATTTTATTGTGGCAGTTGAAAAGGGTTTTCATTGAGGAAGGTAACTGATTGAAAAATTTTGGTGCTAGGAAAAGAAAGGTTTCTTTAAATAAAGTGATGTTTAGCCTGACACCCCGGACAAACAACCCATCAGCCTGCCTCGTACGATAAGGGCCAGTAGCTGACAATCACAATAATCAATAGTTACGCAATCATTCCCGCTCACTAAATAGAAAATTGACAAGACTTTATGCACATACAAATGTCTTATGGGGAGGATACCAAGTCTACAGAAAAGGGGGAAGACTTCATCTTCAATTATTGGCCGAGCGGAGTGAGGTCTAAGATTCAAATCGATGGTTTTCCATTTCTCTTCATATTGAATGAAAAATACTAAGAAATTGTCAAAAACCATAGATTTATTGATACTTAGAAAGACCGGTTTCGGTATTTACACCATTGTCAATCTCTGATAAACTAAAACTGAATACAAGAGCAGCAGAATTTATACTAGTAGGCGAGTACTGCTATTGGTCAAGGGCATGAACGCCATTGGCCCAGCTAGACAGTCTCCTCCCACTCACCGGTCTTTCTAAGTAATAATGAATCTGTGGTTTTTGACAATTTCTTAGTCTTTTTTATTCAATATATATATAATTTCCAGATGGAATTAAATAGAGAATGCATTTATTCGAATGCTGATTAATATATAATTATTATTTAACGAAAATCCTAAATAAATGCTGTAAATCACCCCGAAGACTTCTGCTACTGCAGACATTGACAACAGGGTTAACAGCTTAATGGAAATTCGATGAGAACTACTATCCAAAAATTAGTTGCCAGCCCGGGAATCGAACCCGGTACCTCCCAATTGCTAGTCAGGAATGCTTACCCTTACACCAAACTGACAATCTCTGGTTAGCAGCTCTCATTTTATACGAAGCCATAGCGGCCAACCAGTTGGCCGGCAATTGGCAATTGGGAGGTACCGGGTTCGATTCCCGGGCTGGCAAATAATTTTTGGATAGTAGTTCTCATCGAATTTCCATCTAGCTGTTAATCCTGTTGTCAATGGCTGCAGTAGCAGAAGTCTTCGGGGTGATTTACAACATTTATTTAGGATTTTCGTTAAATAATAATTATATATTAATTAGCATTTGAATAAATGCATTCTCTGTTGAATTCATCTGTAAACTGGTTGGCCGCTATGGCTTCGTATAAAATGAGAGCTGCTATTCAGGGATTGTCAGTTTGGTGTAAGGGTAAGCATTCCTGACTAGCAATTTGGAGGTACCGGGTTCGATTCCCGGGCTGGCAACTAATTTTTGGATAGTAGTTCTCATCGAATTTCCATCTAGCTGTTAACTTTGTTGTCAATGTCTGCAGTAGCAGAAGTCTCCAGGGTGATTTACAGCATTTATTTAGGATTTTCATAATAAATATGAATAATTTCCATAGTATCAACTTCTCAACTACAAAAAATTTCTCTTCATGTTTATCCTAGCAGGTAACTTGCGCTCCGCATCTTTCAAAGTCTTTTTCAAAACTGAAAAACTTGACCGAGTGAAATCTTGAAGAGTTTGAAATAGGCCTAGAACCATCCTTGGTTCTATAGGAATCTATATGCAAAATTTCAAGTTAATCAGTCCAGTAGTTCAGACGTAATGATACGTCAAACTTAATGTTCTTATCCCATACGTGTATAAGCCAGTTCATTCCTTTATTATAGTAAATGGATAAGCTCTTCAACTTGGTACTAAGTACTAACCTAATAAAGTGACAGAACTCAAATCGTGTTCAGAAACTTTCCTTAACTTAATGCCAACTTGGCAAAATTGGACTGGTTATTAATTGACCGAGCGAAGTTAGGTCTACGATTCAAGTTGACGGTTTTGCATTTCTCTTTATGCTTATGTTTATCTTCATATTTGTTTATATTTATGTTGCGCAATAACGGCAAAACGCGGCAACAGATTTTCATGAAATTTGACAAGTATGTTCCTTTCAAAATTGCACGTTGACGTATGTATAAACAATGCTTTTGGAAATTTTGCATTTTGAGGATAATATAAATGGAAAAAGAGCCTCCTTCATAAGTCGATATTACGGTAGAAATCAGACTATATAATTATCCATCATAGACGCTCGTTTTTGAGATGAATATTGTTTCGTAAACTCTGGCTGGAGCTCTCCTGGTTTAAGATTTTCTTTTTCATTCCACTCGGCTTTTTGTTTTTTTTATAATTTTTTTCCCTGTAATCTTCAAATTGTTTTTTTCATCCTGTTTTTCCTCTAGAATCTTTGGGAAAAATTGTTTTATCTTCTCTCTTTTCACATTTTTCTTCATAATAATGAAATTAATTTGATTATTCTAACTGAGTAAATGCTTTTTGCTCTCTTTTCACAGTTTTCTTTATAAGAATCTAATAAGTTTTATTATTTTAACTGTGTAAATGCTTTTTGCTTTTTTTTTATTTCTTACTATATTCCACAATGTAGATGAGTGAAATTGTTGTTTCAATTAGGTACTTGTGTAAATAAGTTTCTTGGATCTCTGTGAGCCTTTGTATGTAATGAAAATGAATAAATAAATAAATAAATCAGCTGTTGAGTTCATTTATTGCATGCATTATTAAATGCATGCAATGACGCATGCAATTGATAACTCGAAGTAGCATAGTATTTTCTGTCGACTTTTCTGTGCCTTAAACTCGGTAAGCTTTTGATATAGTAGCATTTGTTTACATTAAATTATGATTAATGTTGATAAAACAACTCAAACAACCATTAGTCGTTTACACACCGATATCTCGCCGACACAACAGGACAGGACAGAGTATAATCTGTTGGACGGTATGGACAGAGGAGGCTTTGGTTTATAACTGCGCGAGGTCCACTGTTCACAGAACTAATAGTATTGGAATTTGAAGAAGGCTGATCTCTTTTATTCATTTGGTATCAACCGTTGGATTCTCTTTAAATTATGAGCATTCTCAATTATTACTAGAACTTCTGTGGAGTTCTATAAACCACAGTCTCTTCTAATATTGTCAATCAGAGTAAATCCTGTCTGTATGTCGTGTCGGCGAGATATCGGCGTTAAAACGACTAATGACTGTTGGGGTTGGTGTATAAAAAAGGCTAACATCAAAAGCTTATCTCCTTCAAGACATACTGGCAACAGGTCACCCGAGTTGAAAGCAGAGAGAGGTCGATAGAAAATACTATGTTAATTTCAGTTATTAGTTGCATGCATCATTGCATGCAATTAATAATCCACAAGTGTCTTCACTGACTTGTATATAAAGTCATTGTGTAGCAGCTTGGAGGCCCCGTGTTCGAACCCAGATATCACTCAAGATCATTCCCGTGCGATGAAGTACGCATGTTAAGTCGTCGGTTCCGGCTGAAGTGTAACAGTTGTTAGGCTCATTGACGGCTCAAGTTGTATAATAATCAGGCTTGGTGGGACTTTCTCGCAAGTGAAACAGAAAAAATCTTGTGTGGCGCACTCACACAACTTTCCTTGCCGTTATGAAAATTGGTCACCTGACGCTAGTGTTCACGCGCATCTCAAGTCTACTTATAAACAAAGATCTCAGCCAGCTGTTGACAGGACAATAACGCTGGAGACATACGAGGTATGTCATCTCTTCATAGTGAATTATTTAATAGAATCAACAGGTGCAAACAGTTTGCAATTATTGGATATCACATTTTCTCGAATTTCGAGCTCAATCTTTTCCACTTGAAATTTTTTGTTCAAATTGTATCTGAATCTTTGCATAGATGGGGCGAATCTCCTGAAATTTTTACAGATATGGGACTTGTGGCAGTTGATAGAGCTTATCAATGACTATTTCAGGTATAAATTTAATCAAAATCGTTGGAGCCGTTTTTGAGAAAATCTCGAAAACCCCTGTTTTTGACAACATTTTCCCCATTTTAGCCGCCATCTTGAATTGCATTAGATCGAAATTGTTCGTGACGGATCCTTATATTGTAAGGACCTTAAGTTTCCAAATTTCAAGTCACTCCGTTAATTGGGAGATGAGATATCGTGTACACAGACGCACATACACGTACACCAATACCCAAAAACCACTTTTTTGGGCTCAGGGGACCTTGAAACGTATATAAATTTAGAAATTGGGGTACCTTAATTTTCCACGGAAAGCAATACTTTCCTTACCTATGGTAATAGGGCAAGGAAAGTAAAAACAAACACATCATTATTCACAGATAGATATACTTTAAATTCGATTTAGAATGATATACTATGTTTGCTACAATATTTGCTAATTTATATACTATGTACTATTCTACACTAACAGCATCTAGTTACTATTTTGGACTTTCTAAACTGAACATGTTTTATAAAGAAAGTGAAATAAACGAAAATAAGTTTCTCTTGCTGAATTTTTCTTCTCGTGAGATCAGCTGGATGATCCTACACATGCACTCGTTCACTCTCTTTCATTACGTTATCGACAGACGACAAAATTACCAAGGACGTATATATCCTTAGTCCTTCAGCAAGTTATCTCAGGGTTGAGAACTAGTGCAATCGAATCTTCATATCATAAACCTACTTCGTTCCAAATTTTGTAAGAATCGTTTAGAGCCGTTTTCGAGATCCGGTCACATACATATACATATATAAACATAAAAACTTCTAAACATATAAACAGAAATTGCTCGTTTAATAGTATAGGATTATCAGAGCTTTCAAATTGATGCCATGTAGTTTTATATGGATTATCCTCATCTCACAATTTCCCTATTCATCCTTATGGGTCAAGGACCAATCCAATAGTCAAGGAAAGTAAAAATTGACACTTCTTTCCAACATGGAGATGATGTGTGTTCTCTTAGGTGCGGTACTATTGAGAACGAGATCATATGAGATGTTTATCCAGGCGTTTTCAGACGAGTAGAAAGGACAGGAGAGTCTCCGAATGGCTAATTGAGCTCAGCTGATCTGATTCAAGTCTATTCTAATGTTTGTGTTGATTGGCTGAGCTGAATTCTTGATTGGCGTTCGGGAATCAGCTGATAATCATCCAATCAGAGAGCATCTCACCTTGCCGGATAGTCTAAAAACGTCTAAAATAGCTCATATTGTCTCGCTCTTATTACGATGAACAACGTTGCCGATCCTCTGTCTTGTCAATGCCTTCTATAGACGGTAGCTGATACAGGTTTATTGATGTAATATTTACTGTTCATTCTCGTTTAAAATAATCAATTATTATATTTTATTAAGCAAGAAATTATATTTTATAATTGAAATGAAATATTTTGTTGAATAATTATTAATTCTACATTTTTAAAAGACGATCTGGCAACAGAGCAAAGCGAGAAAGAGATAGCGCTATCCGCTTTGTTGAATGATAGACAAGGATAACAATATCATTGCTAAGCGAACACTTTATTCTTTATTCATTTGTACAATACTAGCCGTCAGGCTCGCTTCGCTCGCCATATCCGTCTAGCCTGGAGCCTCCGCCCCCTGGACCCCCGACTGGATCGTCCAAGAATGAGTTCAGCAGGCTCGCTTCGCTCGCCTGCATTTTTCATTTGTAGGACGATTATATGTTAGGACGATCCAGTCGGGGGTCCAGACTAAACGTCTGGCTAAACGGATATGGCGAGCGAAGCGAGCCTGACGGCTAATAATATAATATTAGATTGAAGTAGCAGTGCCCAATCAATTTTTCCGCGGTAAATGCATTTCAATCTTCAACTTGGTGCCAACCTAACAAAGTCAACTCAATTAATGCCAACCTGACAAAATTATTAATTTAGTTACCAGTTAACAACTGTTTCGAAGAGGTACTCTCTCTAGATTATAGTTCTATATTAACATATGGTATGTACATTTTTCAATTATAATTAAGAGAATAAGAAGAATATACATGCCAAAAGACGAACTTTAAACCCTTGAAAACCACCCTTAGAGTTAAAATATTGCCAAAAGATTTTTTAGTGCGCCTCTAAAGGGCCAACTGAACATACCTACCAAATTTGAACGTTTTTGGCCCGGTAGATTTTTAGTTCTGCAAGTGAGTGAGTCAGTCAGTCAGTCAGTGAGTGAGTGCCATTTCGCTTTTATATATATATATATATATATATATATATTATATATATATATATTATATATATATATATATATATATATATATCTATATATATATATATATATATATATATAGAAGTACATTAACAAAATTATAGGGAGAGGAAAAATAAGGTAACCGTTTGCTATTCCTCTCACAAATTAAGATACATTATTTTTACACTGCCATTATAACGTGGACCTCACTATAGTGTAAAGGTTGCTGATGAAGTTTTGGAAACAATATTACTGACGGTTTTAGTTCAGCAAAAAAAAAATCAATTTGAATGTTGCGTTTTGCTATTTTCGAGAATTTGGAGCGGAATATAGTTGACGATGGACGGGTAGGTGTATGAGCACCGCAATTTGCCGGCCGGTTTTAATTAAAATTAGAGTGAGGTAATTGCTGGAGATTGCTTTCCTTGCTCTGAGCGCTATTCCAGGTCTGAGGTCGAATATTCATACTCGAAAATTGAGGGATAAAAATAACAAACCTAATTTCACTACCATTTGAGGAATGGTCACTCTCTCCACCTCCTCTCTTCTTCTCCTTCCTTCACTCTTACTCTATCCTTCTCTTTCTTCCTCACTCCCTCTTTTTTCACCCTCTAACACTCTCTCAACACTCTCTTCCTCCCACTCTCTCACTCTCTCATCTTCATCAATCTCATAAGTGATCATTTTGATGTTCTTGGTTGGTGTCCTAGTGACTAACAAACTTGGGGCGGTTACCAAGTTCGGGATTTAACTAAGTTCTAGACATTAATCAGCTGGAGTCAGAAATTGGCTTTCCGAATTGGAGCGTGGTCGTAGTTTTTATGATAATCTTCATTTTCTCATTTCATGATATATTTTGAATAATATGAATACTCACAGTATTGATTGGCTCACTTCCCGTTCTATATTTATTTAATTATTTTCTGTTCAAAATTTTCTGTGTTCATTTTTTTTTTGTTGAGTGGGCGCGTGAGTCTTACGCAGCTGTAGATGCAAATTATGGAACAATCTTCTTTCCTTCAAGTACTTGTTATAAATATTATAGCTAAGGAGCTCAAAACGTACGTTGTTTTCTTTCATGATGAGAATACATTATGATCGTGTGTGCGTGTGTGTGTGTGAATGTGTGATTCTCTCAATCTTTCGTAATATTCCAATCATATCATGTATTATGTGCATATTAAATAATGTATTAATTTTTTATTTCTGAATGGAAGAATTAAATAATAATTGTATATTACTAAAGTCTGTTGACGAAGTAAATGACTCTCATATTTCGGGTGGCTTCAATTTGACCGTATTTCATCAGAATATACAAGGAATTAGAGGTAATTTTGATAGCTTGTTAACTTATATCAGTTGTTGGAGTCGCAGGCCTGCAGTTCTGATATTGTCCGAGGTATGGTTGAACTCAAGTGATGAGGCATCTCAATTCTACATCGATGGTTATGAGCAAATTCCCAGTATTTCCAATTTTACTCTTGCTACTGGTATAATAGCTTACTACTCAATTGAATTGTCTGATTTTGTATGTGAAAGTGTAGATGGTTACATCGAGGGTGCGGATTTGATAACTCTGCGATGTAGCTTTTCTAACTACCAATTTAATATTTTATGTCTCTATCGCTGGCACGGCTTCAACTTTGAGCGGTTTTTAACAAGTTTCAGCGCTGTACTAGAAAGCTTGCCGGCAGGCGATTCCATCATAATTGGTGATATAAATTTGAACATACTAAATAATGACAATAATGATTATAAAGTTGATGGCTATCTTGATATATTGAGTTTTTACGGTTATGAGCAAATTATAAACATGTTTACCAGAGTAACAGATTCTTCTTCCACATGCATAGACCATATATATTTCAGATCACAAAATTTTTCCCATTTTGTTAAAGGTACTGTAATAGAAACATCAATAGGTGACCACAAAGCTGTAGCCATAACGCTCAGTCAAAATAATAGGCTAGATAATAAATGTGTTATTGGGGAGAGGGTTACTCTAGACTATGGGCGCTTACAGGAAATGTTGCGCTCTCATGACTGGAGTGATGTTCTCTTCAGTGATGACTTAGATTTCAAATTTAATACATTTCTAAACACTTTGAATGAATTTATTGAATGTTCTAAATCCTCTAGAATAATAGTGGCAAGTGGGACGCATTTAAGAAAACTTAAACCCTGGATAACAAATGGTTTATGTGAAGCAATCCATTCCCGAGATAAATTGATTAAAAAAGTTAGAAGAAATCCAGAAAATACTCAAATAAAAGCCAAATTGAAATCATTTTCCAAGAAAATCAAATCCTGGATCAGAATAGAAAAAGAGAAATATTATTCCACAATTAATGACCTGCCACCTCAAAAAAAGTGGTCTATCTTGAATAAATTATGTGGTAACTCTAATAAGAAAAGTAGTAACAATAAATTTAAAATTGAACATGGTAATAATATTATAACGGATCCTTGTGATTTGGCCAATCTTTTCAATAGGTTTTTTGTTGATGTCTCTAAAGAAGTAGCATCTTCAGTCACAAACGGTGCTGATCAGGAGTTGGGAGAGACTGACGATTTCTTTCAAATTCCCCACTGCCCACATTCTATTTTTTTTGAGCCAGTAACATATGATGAACTCCTCTTGTATATGAACGATTTGAAGCAAGGAAAGGCTCCAGGGGATGATGGTGTATCATCAAAAATGATAAAGTCTATTGCAACTGTTGTGATTCCCATTCTGATTGATATTTTCAATCATAGTTTATCAACGGGTGAATTTCCAACAGCAATGAAACTAGCCAAGGTAATTCCCATTTTTAAAAGTGGTTCAAAATCTCAATTAAACAATTATAGACCAATCTCACTGTTATCGATTTTTTCCAAGCTTCTGGAAAGGGTAGTCAAAAAAAGAATATTATGCTTTTTAAATTCAACAAATTTTTTTTATGCACGTCAATTTGGTTTCCGTGAAGGTTGTAATACGGAAATGGCTCTTGAGAGCTTCATGTCAACATTATATAATAGCCTGAATGCCAGAGTTGCTCCTCCGGTATCTGGTCTTTTCTTAGATATCAGAAAGGCCTTTGATACAGTTAAACATTCGCTACTGCTTGACAAACTATCCAGGGCTGGTATAAGAGGTGTGCCTCAGAATTGGTTCAAATCATATTTGAGTAAAAGAGTGCAATATGTTGCCCTGGGGGATGCCAAAAGTGAGATCCTGGAAGTGGACTGTGGGGTCCCGCAGGGTTCAGTACTCGGACCAGTTTTATTTCTCATTTTTATAAATGACCTTTTCTCAGGTAATTTTAATGGTATTCCAGTTTCCTTTGCAGATGATACTGCTTTCTCTTATTGTAATACAGACGTGCAAAACCTAAATAAAATTATGCAAGAAGATCTGAATAGAATGCTTTCCTGGTTCAATAAGAATGGCCTAGCCCTAAACCTCTCTAAAACCAAATATATATTATTCACATTGTCTACTCCTTGGCAACTCCTTCACCCATTAAAATTTCATACAATTTCTTGTAGTCAAATCAATTGTGATTGTGGTACTGTGGCACAAACTGATTCCATCAGGTATCTAGGTCTGGTAGTGGATGAGAAACTCTCTTGGTCTCATCACATTTTTAAATTAAAAAATTATCTCCGCCATATTCTAAAAAAAATCTACCACCTTAGAAAATTCATTCCTTCAGCTGTGCTCAGGCAACTCTATTTTGCTCTGGTGGATTCCAAATTAAGTTATGGCATTAGTTGCTGGGGATCCACCTACAAAACCCATCTAGCACCTCTAATTGTGCTTCAAAAAGCCATAGTACGGTGTATGAAGGGTGTGAGCAGGATCGAACACTCTTTTCCTATCTTTCAATTTTTCGATTGTTTGCCATTGCGCTATAAATATGTTTTCAAAGTCTTATCATCCTTTTACATGTTATCAGGCAATCGAAGTCGGCAAATGTTCGAGAATGATAATGTATACAGAACTAGAAGAGTAGTTGAAAATTTAGCTAGACACCCCAGAGTGTATAACACTTTTTTTCAGAAATCCTTTGTCTTTTTGGGGCCAAAATTTTCCAACTATCTACCTGATTATATAAGAAATATTGAGAACAAAATACTTTTGAAAAAACAAATATCAAAATGGCTTACTGGATGTCTGCCTGAAACTATTGAGAGTTATTTTTCTGTAATTATCTGATTCCCATTCTATTATAATACTTTTTTACCTTTTATGCACATACCAACTTGAAAGAGAAAGATGTGTGAGTGTGTGTGTGAATGTAGCATTAAAAACTTTTTTCACTGACCTCCTACTTGCATACAAATTGTAAATAATTTAGCAAGTAGTATTTTTATTTTGACAGGAACTAACTGTATAGAAGTTTATATCTTTATTTCACTGAGTTGTGTTTTTTTTTGTCAAAATAAAAAACGATTTGATTTGATTTGATTTGATTTGTAATATATCTTCTTACTTGGCTAGAATTGAAGCAGAATAAGTGAGCTGCAACTCACGGCCAACACACAAGGACTCTTATGTTGGCAGTGCCGAATATTACATTGATTACATTGATAATTATTGTTGTGCAAGTTACAATAAATGTCTATTTGTATGTAATTGTATATTGCATACTTTAGTGATTGTAATGTACAAATATTTGTATGTGATTTTTGGCAATAAATTCAATTCAATTCAATTCAATTCAATATACGTCGACGCGCAATTAAAAAAGGAACATACCTGCCAAATTTCATGAAAATCTATTACCGCGTTTCGCCGTAAATGCGCAACATATAAACATTTTAACATTTAAACATTAATTGAAATGCCAACCCGTCGACTTGAATCTTAGACCTCACTTCACTCGGTCAATAAATCAGCTGTCGAGAGGATTATAAATTGCATGCAATGACGCATGCGATTCAATATCTCAATGTAAATTATTGAAAACACAGCAGTTGTGTGGACTATTAACTGCATGCAGTGAGGCATGCAATTGATAACTTGAAATAGCATAGTATTTTCTCCCGACTTTTCTCTGCTTTCAACTTGGTATGCTTTTCATGATAGTAGCATAGCTGTTTACATCAAATTATTAGTATTGTCGATACAACAACCCAAACAGCCATTAGTCGTTTATACACCGATATCTGGCCGACACAACAGGACAGGACATTATTTACTCTGATGGACAGTATTAGAGGAGACAGTGGTTTATAAATGCGCGAGGTCTACTAATCACAGAACTACTAGTTTGAACGTGGACTGCGACTACACCCCGTTTCGGAAAGCCAATTCTCTGACTCCAGCTGTTCGAAGTTTAGAACTTAGCTAAATCCCGAGCTCGGAAACCGGCCCTAAAAGTATAGAGGGCCTACTGGTTACTGTATAGGGAAAAAAGCCGATGGCAATTTATCAATGTTTTTTCCTCTTCATTTCTACGGCTTCCGCATCAATACGCTACATATCCGTTTTCCATTCATGAGATATTCCTCCAACGGCTTGATTCTTCTTTATTAACTTATTCCTTGTTTTCTTCCTCTGCTGATCCAATATGAGCGTTTGATTTATTCTCCTACCTAAACATATTTTACTTTATCTCCTTCCATTTTTCACATTTTGGTCTGATTCCACAACCTTTAACGCTTTAACACTATAGTGAGGTCAACGTTATAATGGTAGTGGAGAAAGATAGGAGAACAATGTTGCTCCTATGTATTGATGTAATATTAACTGTTCATTCTCGTTTAAAATGATCGATTAAACTTTATTAAACAGGAGATTATAGCTTTCAATAGTTTCATAATGAATTTTCATAATTAAGATGTAATATTCTGTCGATTTATTATTAATTCTACATTGTTGAAAGACGATCTGGCAACAGAGCAAAGCGAGAAAGGGATAGCGCTATTCGCTTTGATGAATGATAGACAAGGATAGCAATACCATTGCCAATCAAACACTGCCATTGTAACGTGTACCTCACTATAAAGTACCGATATAGTTATAGGCTATTGATTGTTCATTCTCGTTTGAAATAATCAATTATATTTTCCTCCACCTACTGTGAAAAGTACTTTCTTTACTCCCTGAAACATGATAGGCCTACTAAAGTGTCACTTTTTCGCTCTCGGTACTAAAAAACAGAAAAACTCCCTAGGGAGTAAAAGTGACTCCATTTAAATAACATGGGAAGCATCTCTATTTTAAAAACGTACATTTGGAATAGGTCAGAAGGTCTAAGCTCAGATGAGGAAGCATATAGAGTAGTCATTAAACCAACTATATTCAATACCTCAACCAGACATTTGATCGATATATAAAATTTATGTTTGTATGCTGAAATTATTATTACAAACTTCATATCACTATACTGAAAAAAATGTATATATTTTTTTCTTTTATTCCATGTTATTCAAAATATCAGCCAACGAATATTACTTATTAACTAATCAAATTTGAAAAGGGAATTTCATCATAGCTGTAGTTTTGGCTGTCATTGTTGTTATAACTTTAGCCGACAGATAGTGCTGTCGGAGGACAACTGTGATTACAAGCCAGCTGTTTCTGTTTACTTTTTAGATTATGTTGTAACACATTGTTTGGTCACATACGTTTTTAAAAATTATTTTATTAGCAGTTTTTATAAAAATGTAGGTGGAGGAAAAATGTTGTGTATATCACGAGTGAAAAATGTTTTTTCTCCCTCAGGAAAATTCTTCAAACTTTTCCCTCAGGGAGAAAAAACAGCACTTTTCACTCTAGATATACAAATAACTATTTATTAAACGGGATATCATATTTTTACTTTCCTTGCCCTATTACCATAGGTAAGGAAAGTATTGCTTTCCGAAAAAAATTAAGGTACCCCAATTTCTGAATTTCTATATGTTTCAAGGTCCCCTGAGTCCAAAAAAGTGGTTTTCGGGTATTGGTCTGTGTGTGTGTGTGTGTGTGTGTGTGTGTGTGTGTGTGTGTGTGTGTGTGTGTGTGTGTGTGTGTGTGTGTGTGTGTGTGTGTGTGTGTGTGTGTGTGTGTGTGTGTGTGTGTGGTGTGTGTGTGTGTGTGGTGTGTGTGTGTGTGTGTGTGTTGTGTGTGTGTGTGTGTGTGTGTGTGTGTGGTGTGTGTGTGTGTGTGTGTGTGTTGTGTGTGTGTGTGTGTGTGTGGTGTGTGTGTGTGTGTATGAGTGTATGTGCGTCTGTGTACACGATTTCTCATCTCCCCTTCAACGGAATGACTTGAAATTTGGAACTTAAGGTCCTCACAATATAAGGATCCGACACGAACAATTTCCATCAAATGCAATTCAAGATAGCGGCTAAAATGGAGAAAATGTTGTCAAAAGCAGGGTTTTTCACGATTTTTTCAAAAACGGCTCCAACGATTTTGATTGAATCCATACCTAAAATAGTTATTGATAAGCTCTATCAACTGCCATAAAACCCATATCTGTGAAAATTTCAGGAGCTCCGCACTATCTATACAAAGTTTGATTTTAGATCCTCAATTATCAGGCTTCAGATACAATTTAAACAAAAAATTTCGAGTGGAAAAGATTGAGCATGAAAATCTCTACAATTAATGACCAGTAACATTTTCACCTAAAGTTTAAAATAAACTCGAAATTCGAGAAAATGTTATTATTTCAATTGCAAACTGTTGATTCTATTGAATCATTCACTATGAAGAGACAGTAGACTTCGTGTGTCTCCAGCGTTATTGCCCTGTCACCAGCTGGCTTGGATCTTGGAATAGTAGACTTGAGATGCGCGGGAACACTAGCGTCAGGTGATCAATTTTCATAACGGCAAGGAAAGTTGTGTGAGTGCGCCACACCAGATTTTTCACATTTTGGTCTAATTCCACAACTTGAACACTTTAGTGAGGTCAACGTTATGATGGCAGTGGAGAAAGATAGGAGGACAATGTTGCCGATCCTCCGTCTTCTCAATGCCTTCTAGAGATGGTAGCTTATTTAGGTGTAGACTATTGATGTAATATTAACTGTTCATTCTCGTTTAAAATAATCAATTATACCTCATTAAACAGGAGATTATATTTTTCAATAATTTCATAATGAGTTTTCATTGACCGAGCGAATGACCTTGAGATTCAAGTCGACGGTTTGGCATTTCTCTTAATGTTTGAATGTTTAAATGTTTATATGTTGCGCATTTACGGCGAAGCGCGGTAATAGATTTTCATGAAATTTGACAGGTATGTTCCTTTTTTAATTGTGCGTCGACGTATATACAAGGTTTTTGGATATTTTGCATTTCAAGGATAATATAAAAGGAAAAAGGATCCTCCTTCATGCGCCAATATTAGAGTAAAAATCAGACTATAGAATTATTCATCATAAATCAGCTGACAAGTGATTACACAGATGTGTGGAGAAGCCAGTCTATTGCTGTATTTCCATAAGGTCTATAGTTTCAATCAGGTACTTGTGGATGAGAATATTGCGTGAGGTCTACTGTTCCCAGAACTACTAGTAATTAAGATGGAATATTTTGTCGATTTATCATTAATTCTACATTGTTAAAAGACGATCTGGAAACAGAGCAAAGCGATAAAGAGATAACGCTATCCATTTGTTGAATGATAGACGAGGATAGCAATACCATTGCCAATCAAACACTTCCATTATAACGTGGACCTCACTATAGAACACATCTTCCAATCACACACATGCTTTGTGAACATTTTACGGTTGGGAAATGAGAAACTTTGCTGAGGGGTGATGCAGGAAAATTGTTCGATTGAAAATACGTGAGATCGAACTCTGGTACGTTGGAAGGAGACAGTCAGAGAGTCTGTGGGAGAGATAGAGTGATAGCGTGAGGGGGACAGAGGCAGTGGGAGAGATAGAGAGAGTGTGAGTGAATGTGTGTGAGAGAAAGAGAGAGCGTGAAAGAGGATAACACAAATAGATGGAACAAAGATTCGGAGGGGAGAAATCGAGGAATGCAGATTGCCAGGGCAAAAATAATATGAAAGGAAAGCTTTTTCTGAGTGAAACAATATTTTCACTCGCGATGAATACAAAACGAAGTCAAATCCGACCGTCTTTTGACGCTGCCGCCGACGCTTGCTATTGCTTGCTATTCATGCCTTTTCAATCGCTTCCTCTATTGAAAGATGGGCTACTTTTCTTCTTTTTCTCCCACGTCCTTCTCTTCGTTTCAACTTATCTCTTCTTCTTCTTTTCTTCTTCTTTCTTCTTCTTCTTTCTTCTTCTTCTTCTTCTTCTTCTTCTTCTTCTTCTTCTTCTTCTTCTTCTTCTTCTTCTTCTTCTTCTTCTTCTTCTTCTTCTTCTTCTTCTTCTTCTTCTTCTCTTCTTCTTCTTCTTCTTCTTCTTCTTCTCTTCTTCTTCTTCTTCTTCTTCTTCTTCTTCTTCTTCTTCTTCTTCTTCTTCTTCTTCTTCTCCTGCTCTGCACTTGTTCACGTCTATACGACCATAGAGAAAAGATAGCACAGGAAGATATCTCGGGTAAATAATATAAGGGAATTTAGTTTATGTTGCGATTTTCACTGTCAAATCAAGCTCATAATACCCTTCTGTAGTGACATCCACGTTATAATGGCAGTGGAGTAAGATAGGAGAGCCCCCTGTAGGTTTGGGTGGCTTTGAGTCGAACATCATACTCAAAAATGTGTTGAAAACCAGAATTCACCCACAGTATCCCTGCTTGTCGCAGGAGGCGACCAAAAGGGACCCCAAGTCAACTCCAGAAGTTGCCTTGCCTACAAACCCTGACGGGATCTGCCCCATCAGGGCAGTTTCGGAGGGGCAAAAAGGAAAACCTAAGAGACCAGAGATGGATGAAACTCCAAACACAAATATAGGTCAAGAGGCTGAGTCGAGGGTGACCAGGTGCCCTAGAGGCAGTTTGGCGACCCCTCCTTCAGCGAAAGGACCTACAAAAAAGCCAGGAGTGGAACTCACGTAGGTCACGAGTTTGTGGGTGGAGAGGCCAAAACTCACCACTGCTCAAAGATGGGCGGCCATTTAGGCAAAACTTCTTGGGAGAGGTGAGGCTTTTGACCCTGCGAAGTTTCGGAGAGGCGAAAAGAGAAAACCCAGAGACCAGAGATGGGTGAAACTCCAGGCACAAATGTGGATTAAGAGGCTGAGTCAAGGGTGGCCAACTTGGCTACCCCTTCCACAGCGGAAGGACCTTCAGAGAAGGCCAGGAGTGGAACTCACGTAGGTCACGAGAACTAATCAGTCAGGAGAGACTGCCTCTATCTCTTTCTCGCATTGCTCTGTTGACAGATCGTCTTTGAACATTGTAGAATTGATAACTAATTGACAAAATATTCCATCCTAATTATGAAAATTAATTATGAAATTATAGAAGAATATAGTTTCTTGCTCAATTGAATATAATTGATTATTTCAAACGAGAATGAACCGTTAATACTACATCAATAAACCTGTATCAGCTACCGTCTATAGAAGGCATTGACAAGACAAAAGATCGGCAACATTGTTCTTCTTTCTTTCTCCACTAAACGTGGACCTCACTTTATTATTATTATATTTTTTTATTATTACTAGTAGCTCTGTGAACAATAGACCTCACGCAAATTTCTCATCCACAAGTATCTGATGACACCTGTTCTAGTTGATTCAGTTGAATCACAATTCACAGTTGAATCATGATTTACTCTTAAAAACTATCATTTGTTTTCTTCAATATCTAAAACTCACAGTTTTAATAAACTCAGTTCACATTTGAATGTGTATCCCATATGATAATTGACCGAGCGAAGTGAGGTCTAAGATTCAAGTCGACGGTTTGGCATTTCTATTAATGTTTAAATGTTTGAATGTTCAAATGTTTGAATGTTTGAATGTTTGAATGTTCAAATGTTTGAATGTTTAAATGTTTGAATGTTTAAATGTTTATATGTTGCGCATTTACGGCGAAACGCGGTAATAAATTTTCATGAAATTTGACAGGTATGTTCCTTTTTTAATTGCGCCTCGACGTATATACAAGGTTTTTGGAGATTTCGCATATCAAGGATAATATAAAAGGAAAAAGGAGTCTCCTCCATACGCCAGACTCTAGAATTATTCATCATAAACCAGCTGACAAGTGATTACACAGATGTGTGGAGAAGCCAGTCTATTACTGTAATTCCATAAGGTCTATACTTTCAATCAGGTACTTGTGGATGAGAATACTGCGTTAGGTCTACTGTTCACAGAGCTACTAGTATGATTTATCCAGTTCTGTGGTAATCTTTCCATCTGATGAAAATATTTTTCAACTATTTTAAATAGTTATTTGTATATCTAGAGTGACTGCAAATCAAATCATTTTAATAACTTACGTTATTGGTGACAATGTTTCCTAGACAACATAAACTAAAATCTAAAACCTAAAAGCCGGTCGTCTGATTGGCACTGCCAATTGCGCTATCTATCGGCCAAAGTTGTAACAATTATCAGCTGGGCGGCTATCAAAAATGGCTGACTCCAGATCACGGTTTCAGATTTGAATTGCAGATGAAAAATATTTGTTGGCTGGTATTTTGAATGGAATAAAATATTTTAACGTTTTTATCGTCTACTAATATGAAGTATATAATATCATACAAACATATATTTCATAAGTTGATCAAATTTTTGGTTGTGGTAATGAATTCAGTTGATTCAATGACAGACACCTCTATTTGGTTCATTTAATCACTTTTTATTTTATTTTCAATCACCTATTTAATTTGTTTTTCAAATGTGAGAATATTGATACTGATGAGCACGCATCATAAAAAATATTGAAAACCCATCTTATAGAAATAGACACGGCCAGACATCTGTGTAATGCATGCAATGAATAATCCACTTGCTTGTCAGCTGATTAATTCTATAGTCTGAGTGATCCTATCTTTAAAGTGGATGATATATATATATATATAATATATATATATATATATATTATATATATATATATATATATATATATATATATATAGTGATAACAGAGTATGGAGGAATTCCTTGTCTTTCAATATTATCCTTAAAATGCAAAAGTTCAAAAAACCGTTGAAAAAGGAATATTCCTGCCAAATCTCATCGAATTCTATGAAAGCAGTGTTTGGCTGTAATCACGTTACATGCAGACAGACAAAAGCAAATCGAGTTGAAACATAGACCTGACTACGTTCTGTCAATTATTATTATTTTCATCCACTGATCACCTGTAGAAGGGGTATAAAGATTTGTCAATTTGTCATTAATCAAACAGTAACATGTTATCCATCTTCTTAAATCTCACTATAGTAATATGGGCATCACTCTTAAAACCAGTCCAAGTAAACCGTGTCACAACAAAAGTGCACATGTAACTGCAACAAGTCTGAATCACAGCATGTCGCAAGAGCTGACAAGTTTTGTAACGTGTGACAGGGATTTGTTGCAATGATATTGGAGCTTAACTGGGCGTGACGTCGCTAGTAGCCTACAACTTGCTTAGTTTGAGAAACTCCTCTAGTTAACCACTAGAACCTGAGCCAAATTGGAGAGCTAAATAATTAGAGAGTGTGTTCCCGTACACCTTGAAGCAAGATTTCCATGCTATGTCAAACAATAAAGTGGGGCAAGTAAGAAGTTGATTATTATTTGAAGTGCATGATATTATCTTCTTCTGTTGTAATTTGTGAATTAGTACATCCTATAATATTAGACGAGCAATTTCTGTTGATATGTTTAGATGTTTGGATGTTTGTATTTCAAACGGATCTTGAAAACGGCTCTAACGATTCTCACGAAATTCAGAACATAGTAGGTTTATAATATAAAGATTCGATTGAACTAGGTCTCATCCCTGAAAAAACTCTCTGAAGGACATTAAAAGGATAATTCATCCTTGGAAGAACAGATTTCGTCGTCTGTCGATAACAGAAGATGCGTGTGCCTGTGTGAGAGATCAGCTGTGTAATCATTCAAACAGCTTACCGTATCTCGCGAGAAATATCATCTAGAAATTCTAATAGACTCTATCAAAAAATCTGGTGTGGTGCACTCACACAACTTTCCTTGCCGTTATGAAAATTGATCAACTGACGCTAGTGTTCCCGCGCATCACAGGTCTACTTTTCTAAGATCTGAGCCAGCTGGTGACAGGACAATAGCGCTGCAGATACACGAAGTCTGCTATCTCTTCATAGTGACTGATTTAATAGAATCAACAGTTGTTAACAGTTTGCAATTGAATAATCTTTTTTTCTCGAATTTCGCGCTTATTTTCAATTTCAGGTGAAAATGCAACTGGACATTAATTGTAGAGATTTTTATGTTCAATCTTTTCCACTTGAAATTTTTTGTTCAAATTGTATCTGAAGCCTGATAATTAAGAATCTAAAATCAAACTTTGCATAGATGGTGCAGTGCTCCTGAAATTCTTACAGATATGAAACTTGTGGCAGTTGATAGAGCTTATCAATGACTTATCTAGGTATGAATTTGATCAAAATCGTTGGAGCCGTTTTTGAGAAAATCACGAATCCCTGTTCTTGACAACATTTTCGCCATTTTAGCCGCCATCTTGAATTGCATTTCATCGAAAATGTTCGTGTCGGATCCACACATACACACACACACACACACACACACACACACACACACACACACACACACACACACACACACACACACACACACACACACACACACACACACACACACACACACACACACACACACACACACACACACACATACAGACCAATACCCAAAAACCACTTTACTAGACCCAGGGGACCTTGAAACGTATAGAAATTTAGAAATTGGGGTACCTTAATTTTTTTCGGAAAGCAATACTTTCCTTACCTATGGTAATAGGGCAAGGAAAGTAAAAAAAATCTGATTTGTTGACATGATATGATTCATCACTCTAAATTAGAGTATATCATACTATTCAAAGTTAATCATTATTTTACAGTTTTAGGTGATTAGTGAGTGTTATTTTGTTATTCAATGTGGTTTGTGAACAATCTAAATCAAAACTTTTCTGTTTTTAAATATTTGAACTGAAAATTGGGCCTGAATCCAAGTGTATGAAACATAACCTACTTTTTGGACCATTAATAGTGTATAAATCAAAATTCGGGGAAGAAACAGTTTTGGGCTGTGCCTGTTTGTCCTTCCCCAATCATTTTGAAGAATTGTGCTCTGTTTATCAATAAATAAATAACGAGCGAAGCTCGGTGCCTCGATATTGATCATTTTTGTGGATGAGTGCATGAGCTAATATGGTTTACTTTCCTTGCCCTACTACCATAGGTAAGGAAGGTATTGCTTTCCAAAAAAAAAATTAAGGTACCTACCCAAATTTCAAGTTTTCTATACGTTTCAAGGTCCCCTGAGTCCAAAAACATGTTTTTTGGGTATTGATTGTGTGTGTGTGTGTGTGTGTGTGTGTGTGTGTGTGTGTGTGTGTGTGTGTGTGTGTGTGTGTGTGTGTGTGTGTGTGTGTGTGTGTGTGTGTATGTGTGTGTCTGCGTATTTGTGTATGTGTGTGTCTGCGTATGTGTGTATGTGTGTATGTCTGTGAACACCATAACTCCATTCCTAATTAACCGATTGACTTGAAATTTCAAACTTAAGGTCCTTATACCACAATATCCGACAATAATAAATTCAATGAAATATAATTCAAGATGGCGGATAATTACTAAAAAACCATGTTTTTCACGGTTTTCTCGGAAACGGCTCTAACGATTTTCTTCAAATTTATATCATGGATAGCTAGCTATTTATAAGCCCTATCAACTGACATGAGTCTCATTTCTGGGAAAATTACAGGAGCTCCGTAATATTTTGGAGTAAAATGGCGGATAATTACTAAAAAGCCATGTTTTTCACGATTTTATCAAAAATAACTTGACCGATTTTTTCAAATTCATACCCTGTATAGTTATTTATCAGCTCTATCAACTGACATGAGTCTCCTTTCTGGGAAACCAATGGGGGGTCCACCCCATCCTTGAGAAATGGACTTAGTAACCTCCTTCTCGTGCATGAGGTAGGTATGTAGCGCAGTTCATAAAAAGAACACATAGTCGAGATATTTCATCTGTAGAACAGCTGTTTTTACGACTTGAAAAAAATCATCGAATTTCACAATTCACACACAGAGAAAGTTCTCTGAAAACAATTATATATACACATATACAGAAGTCTGATCGTAGTTTCAAATGTGAGCAAGGAAAGTTGTGTGAGTGTACCACACCAGATTTTTGTAATTCAGTCTACATGAAAAGATGAATCTAATCTCTTCCATACTAAATTCTGAAGACGATGTTATCATTTCCTCTAAAACAGTTTCTCTCTAACTCCCTCTTCCTATGACACTCTGTTTCAGAAGCTCGCTGTTTGTCGTCTTTATTCAAAATGGCTGCCAATCTATTTAGGACTTGGTATCAGATTTCCACAGAAGTCGTTGCAGAATAATTAATTAGATGTGCTGTAACTAGATCTCAGAGATTTGGAGAGCTGAGCGCTAAACTGGGCCCTGGATGACTGCTTTTTAAGTTGAGTTAATTATTGTCACTCGTTCTGAAAATGAGACGAACATTATCTAAGAGTCTCACTATAGTCAGGTCCACGTTATAATGGCAGTGTTTGCTTAGCAATGGTATTGCTATCCTTGTCTATCAATCAACAAAGCGGATAGCGCTATCTCTTCCTCGCTTTGCTCTGTTGCCAGATAGTCTTTCAACAATGTAGAATTATAAAGCAATTAACAAAATATTCAATCTTTGTGAAGATTTATATTCAAATCTTTCAATTTTATTAAGAGGTAAAATCAAAAGATTTTCAATGCCTTCTATAGACGGTAACTGATACAGGTTTTTTGATGTAATATTAACTGTTCATTCTACTTTAAAATAATCAAAAATATATTTTATCAAGCAAGAAATTATACTTTTCAATTTTCTCATAATGGATTCTCATTCATTTCACCATTGATTATGGAATCATTGGAAAAAAATAATTTCTCGCTTGATGAAATATAATTCATTATTTTAAACGAGAATGAACAGTTAATATTACATCAATAAAGCTGTATTAGCTAACGTCTATAGGAGGCATTGACAAGGCAGAGGATCGGCAATGTTGTTCTCCTAAGGTTCTCCACTGTCATTATAACGTGGACCTCACTACAGGAAGAAACAGAGAGAGTGATAGATATAGGGAAGGAGATATTAAGCTAGCAGAAGTGGGGAAAAGGACGGAAAATTTGCAGAGAAGATTATACACAGTGTGGGTGAAAGAGATAGACGTATTGAGCAAGTATGAAAAAACGTCGTCTATAGCATAGAGAAACAATAGCGTAAGTAGATATCCCATGGTATAGGGCGTTTATGTCGCAACTTTTACTGTTATCTCAAGCTGATAGTCCACGTAGTTCTTTCCCGTGAAGCTTTATGCCGCTGGTAATCTCTCATATTGTGCCGGTCATACACACTTACCCGGTCAAAACAGTAAAAATCGACAATAATCGACAGTAATCGGCTTGAGATAACAGTAAAAGTTGCGACATAAACGCCCTATACCATGGGATATCTACTCACGCTATTGTTTCTCTATGTCTATAGTGAGGTCCACGTTATAAAGGCAGTGCAAGATGAGAGAACAACGTTGGCGATCCTATCTTGTCAATGCCTTCTATAGACGGTAGCTGATACAGGTTTATTCATGTAATATTAACGGTTCATTCTCATTTAAAATAATCAAAAATATTTTATCAAGCAAGAAAATATAGTCCATAATGAATTTTCATAATTAAGATGAAAAATTGTATGAATTAATTATATTTCCACATTGTGAAAACACGAACTGGCAACAGAGCAAAGCGAGAAAGAGACAGCACTATCCGCTTCGTTAAATGATAGACTAGGATAGCAATACCGTTGCTAATCAAACACTGTCATTATAACGTGGACCTCACTATAGCAATTTGCTAGAAGGAGTTGGTGGAGGAGAATGAGGAGGAGGAGAATGGTGAGGGGTGGAGAAGGAAGAGGAGAAGGAGGAAGAGGAGGAGGAGGAGTAGGAGGAGGAGAGGGAGGAGGAGGAGGAGGAGGGAGGAGGAGGAGGAGGAGAAGGAGTAGGATGAGAAGGAGGAGGAGGGGTGCTGAGGTGATTGAGGAAGAGGAGGTGAAGGCGGAGTCGAGGACAAGGAGGAAGAGGAGGTTAAGAAATTGGATCAGATGGTCGAGGAGGGGTGGTGGAGGAGGGGGAGGAGGAGAAGGAGGAGAATAAAGGTGAGAGGTAGGTGTAGGTGTCAATTAGAGTAGCGAAAAGTCGTTTCTAGGTTGTCACAAATGCTCTATGATGTTTTAACTCGATTAATTATTGTTATGAACGCTGAAATGATGTCGGTAATTTGCAGTTCATGACAAGAGTACAAAACTGAATCGATGCTTGAATTAACTCCAACTTTGTACTCAACAAATAAGAGCAAATCCTGTTCTAGTGTGGTGGGCCTTAAACTTTTCATGTCAGATGCATTAAAGAGCTTTCCGGGGGACTGTGAACTTTTTATGAGCTTGTAGATCACTAAAAGCCCCGCAATTGAGCTTTTTTCATCTGTGGTCAGGGATGTGGTGAAGAGGGGGAGGGTTTATTGCCCCAGGATGAAGTGGTGTTCGGTTGGTATTTTAAAATTCAGAATGAGTTTTGCTTGTTACCATGGAGCAAGCTCGAAATAGCTTTCTGAGAACATCAGTGTAGCATTTTTCCACCTAACTATTGAATCTGTCAGGTAAACATTTCGAATTATCAACCACAGGTTTATAATTATTACAGACGTATTTATTACAGACGATAATTAATCTATTTATATAAAAGCATGTATATTCTTCTTATTCTCTTAATTATAATTGAAAAAAGGCTATACCATATGTTAATATAGAACTATAAATCTAGAGAGAGTACCTCTTCGAAACAGTTGTTAACTGGTAACTAAATTAATAGTTTTGTTAGGTTGGCATTAAGTTGTGTTGACTTTGTTAGGTTGGCACCAAGTTGAAGATTGAAATGTATTTATCGCGGAAAAATTGATTGGGCACTGCTACTTCAATCAGAGCTATTCCTGAGAATATTATATTACTAGCCGTCAGGCTCGCTTCGCTCGCCATATCCGTTTAGCCAGACGTTTACTCTGGACCCCCGACTGGATCATCCTAACGTATGATGAAAATGCTCAAATGAAAAATGCAGGCGAGCGAAGCTAGCCTGCTGATCTCATTCTTGGACGATCCAGTCGGGGTAGACGGATATGGCGAGCGAAGCGAGCCTGACGGCTAGTCTATACTATAATAAAGGAAAGAACTGGCTTATACACGTACGGGATAGGAAAATTATGTTTGATGCATCATCACGTCTGAACTACTGGACTGATTAACTTAAAATTTTGCATATAGATTCTTATTTAACCAGGGATGGTTATAGGCCTATTTTCAATTCTTCCAGTTCCCATTAAATCAAGTTTTCAGTTTAAGTTTTAAAATATACCTTTGCGGAGCACAGGTTATCTGGTAGTCTTTGATCTTTGTTGATGAAAGTCCTGCTGATGGAATTATTAATTTGGTGAGCAGGTTCTCCTGTAACACTTGAAAAAAGAATTCTCAGTAAGAGTTTCCAAATGAAAAAGGTAATATATTATTCCACTGATTATTGCTTCCATGGGTCAGGTACAGAAGAGTCCATTCATGATATTGATCAAGCAAAGTGAGGTATAAGATTCAAGTCGACGGTTTTGCATATTTCTCTTTATGTATTACGTTAATATTCATATTTATATGTTTATAGGTTCATAATAATGTTTCGCATTGTCAGTGAAACACGGCAATAGATTTTCATGGAATTTGACAGGTATGTTCCTTTTTGAATTGCACGTCGACATATAAGGTTTTTGAAATTTTGCATTTCAAGGATAATATATATAAAAGGAATAATATTATAATTAATTATTATCGATAAAATACCAAGGTTTATAGTGAACTTTCTCCATTGAAAAAAATCAATAGTAACATGACTTTAAGAACAATTTGGCAAAAGAACATCTCATTTCTAAACCTCCTCGTCCTCCTTCTCCTCCTCCTACTCCTCCTCCACATCCCACTCAACTCCTCCCCCTCCCCCTCCTTTTCCTCCTCCTACTCTTGCACCACCTCCTCTCACTCCTCTCCCTTCTCCTCCTACACCTCTCAATACTCCTCTTCACCTCCTCCTTCTCAACTTCTCCTCCTCCTCCTCCTACTGCTCCTCCTCCTCCAACTCCTCCTCCTCTTCCTCCTCTTACTCTTCCTCCACCTCCACTTCCTCTCCCTCCACCTCCTCCTCCTTCTCCTTTCCTTCACCGCATTCTTCTCTTTTTCCTCCCCCATCTCCTCTTCCTCTTCCTCCTCCACCTCCTCCTCCTCTTCCAATTCCTCCTCCCGGTCGTGTGTTGATGGGAAGGATATTATTTTGTATCCTTCTTAGAGAATCGACAAATATTTGTTGAAACACCTCCGATTTATGAAGTTATATTCAAGTCTAAATTTTAAACGAGAATGAACAGTTGATATATTACATCAATAAATCTGTATCAGTTACCGTATATGAAAGGCATTGACAAGACAGAGGTTCGGCAATCTTTCTCCAGTGCCGTTATAACGTGGAGCTCACTAGAACTCTCCGTTGAACTTTCGTCAGAAAACTGAAAACTCCTCAATTTATTCTCAACTGACCAATATATTAGTTTTTGTTCCCGTTTTCATACATATTATATTCAATTTTGAACCGTGTATTGTTTCTCACATCTGTCAAAATATATACGGATCTTCTGTCTAAACTTTATGATTTACGAATAAATTGTCTAAGCTTCATATGACCTCAAGACAGTTTGTTCAGTTTTAGAATATTTTAAAATATATACGGATATTCTGTCTAAAGTTTATGATTCACGAATAAATTGTCTGAACCTCATGTGACTCCAAGAAATGTTCAGATCAAGACACTTTGTTCACTCTTAGAATAGTACTGTACTTCTACGACATACTTGTCAAGTACGGACGCGTTTCTGGAAACTGGGCCCCATCTCCAGCAGGCAACTTGTGAGTTGAGTTTCCAGTTTCAATATATCTGTAAACTTTATGATTTGCATATAATTTGCTTGAATTTTATGTGACTTCAAGACAATTTTAGAATAGTACTGTACTTTGACGACTTACTTGTCAAGTATGTACGCGTTTCTGGCCACTGGGCCCCATCTCCAGCAGGCAACTTGTGAGTTGAGTTTCCAGTTTCAATATTGAGGTAACCCCAGCCTGTAGATTGCGCCCAGTGTTGTCCACATGTGACAAGTAAGTTGTGGAAGATCTATTGTAGGATATGAAAAAAGTTTCTCATTCACCAATAGATCGAGTAAGGAGAGTAATATATGAAGAACTCTAATCTAATCTCCTCCTCCTACTCCTTCCTCCTTCCATCGCCAACATCGTATTTCATCATTGAGTTTGCATTTCCGTGACTGTTTCCATTCAAAGTCACGTTTTTGTGCATTCGTTATATGGGCGAATTCCAATTCTGAAATCCATCTAACTTTGACAAGATACGTTCAGCCTGCGAAAGCCAGTCAATCAGATAGGACGCTGCCAAAATGCCAGAGCTGAGCCATCAAAAGCCGAGCTTTGTGAATTTGTGACATATAGAGCATTATTGTGACACAGTCCACATTACTTGGCGATTGTAACGTTTCACTACGTACAGACTTGAGCGCCGCGAACACCCGCATTTCACTGATTATATCTGTATTTGTACAGAGGTACAGATAATAATGATAAGCTTAGCATCAGATGATGAAAAGTGAAATGTGCTTGTTTGTGGCGCTCAAGTCATTAAGCACCTTGAGCGAGGCGACTCAAAATAGACAGTCATCTATACTATACTATAGGAAACAACTGGCTCATACACTTACGGGATACGAAAATTATGTTTCAACTACTAGACTGATTAACTTTAAAATTTGCATATAGATTCTCATTTAACAGAGGATGGTTGTAGGCCTATTTTCAATTCTTCAAGATTTCATTATAGTTTTCAGTTTGTCAAGTTTGACAAACTCTGTCTCTCTCTCTTTACCTCTCACCCTCTCTCTCTTTCTCTCCACCCTAGGTTCATGAGACATATACGACCCATTTCTCCTTGTCACACTCATGTCACATTTGCCCCGATCTCACCCTGTCAGAGTAATGAAAAAATAATAACGTTTGTACTCTCTACCACTATTCGATCTGCCCAAATTCCTTTCGATCTGAGTCTAGACATGTTCTAAAGATCTCTCTTATCACACAGTCTTATACTAGTAGTTCTGTGAACAGTAGACCTCACGCAGTATTCTCATACACAAGTACCTGATTGAAACTATAGACCTTATGGGAATACAGCTATAGACTGGCTTCTCCACACATCTGTGTAATCACTTGTCAGCTGAATAAATTATATAGTCTGATTTTTACTTCCCTTGCCCTATTACCATAGGTGAGGAAAGTATTGCTTTCCGAAAAAAATCAAGGTACCCCAATTTCTAAACTTCTATAAGTTTCAAGGTCCCCTAGGTCCAAAAAAGTTTTTTTTGGGTATTGGTCTGTATGTGTGTGTGTGTGTGTGTGTGTGTGTGTGTGTGTGGTGTGTGTGTGTGTGGTGTGTGTGTGTGTGTGTGTGTGTGTGTGTGTGTGTGTGTGTGTGTGTGTGTGTGTGTGTGTGTGTGTGTGTATGAGTGTATGTGCGTCTGTGTACACGATATCTCACCTCACAATTATTAACGGAATGACTTGAAATTCGGAACTTAAGGTCCTTACAATATAAGGATCCGACACGAACAATTTCAATCGAATGCAATTCAAGATGGCGGCTAAAATGTCAAAAATGTTGTCAAAAACAGAGTTTATCGCGATTTTCTCGAAAACGGCTCCAACGATTTTGATGAAATTCATACCTAGAGAAGTCATCGATAAGCTCTATCAACTGCCACAAGTCTCATATCTGTAAAAATTTCAGGAGCACTGCACCATCTCGCAAAGTTTGATTTTAGATTCTCAATTATCAGGCTTCAGATACAATTTAAACAAAAAATTTTAAGTGGAAAAGATTGAGCATGAAAATCTCTACAATTAATGTTCTGTAGCATTTTCACCTGAAATTGAAAATAAGCTCGCGATTCGAGAAAATGTTATTATTTCAATTGAAAACTGTTGGCAACTGTTGATTCTATTAAATCATCCACTATGAAGAGATAGCAGACTTCGTGTGTCTGCAGCGCTATTGTCCTGTCACCAGCTGGCTCAGATCTTAGAAAAGTAGACCTGAGATGCGCGGGAACACTAGCGTCAGTTGATCAATTTTCATAACGGCAAGGAAAGTTGTGAGAGTGCACCACACCAGATTTTTACTCTAATATTGGCGTATAAAGGAGGCTACTTTTTCTTTTTATATTATCCTTGAAATGCAGAATTTTCTAAAACCTTGTATATACGTCGACGCGCAATTAAAAAAGGAACATAACTTACCTGTCAAATTTCATGAAAATCTATTACCGCGTTTCGCTGTAAATGCGCAACATATAAACATTTAAACATTTAAACATTAAGAGAAATGACAAACCGTCGACTTGAATCTTAGACCTCACTTCGCTCGGTCAATTATTTACATGAAACTTTTGCAAGAAAATTTTATTACGTATCTTGCGGTAACTGTTCTGCACAAACAATAATTAATAATTAATTATTCTAATTATTATAAAACGAAAATCCCAATTCAATGCTGTAAATCACCCGGAAGACTTCTGCTACTGCAAATATTGAAAATTTATTTATCTATTTTTAAATGAGTATTTATTTATGCATTGATAGCTACAATATCATTCTCATCTATGAATGATTGGGGGAGGAACAACAGGCTTAAATTCGATAGAAAATGTCCAAAAATAGGTTATGTTTATCACTTCATAAGTTTTGTCTAGTTTTGAGTTCATTCTAAGTCGCGTTTTACGCTATCAATACATAAATAGCTACAGTATCAATATTCCCGGGTCAGCCACGTGTAATAGAGGGCTGAACCTATAGTGTGGTCCACGTTATAATGGCAGTGGGGAAAGATAACAGAACAATGTTGCAGATCCTCTGTCTTGTCAATTATTGTCAATTATTGAATCTTGTCAATTATTAAATGCCTTCTATAGACGGTAGCTGATACAGGTTTATTGGTGTAATATTAACTGTTCATTCTAGTTCGAAATAGTCAATTATATTTTATCAAGAAAGAAATTATATTTTTCAATTATTTCATAACAAATTTTCATAATAAAGATGGGATATTTTGTTGATTGATTTTCAATTCTACATTGTTGAAAGACTATCTGGCAACAGAACAAAGTGAAAAAGAGATAGCGCTATCTCTGCTCTGTTGAATGATAGACAAGGATAGCAATACCATTGCTAAGCAATCACTGCCATTATAACGTGGACCTCACCATAGCAATTTTCTATCTGGAGTTAAAACGGACATGTTAATCATATTAAGTCACACTTCAACAAGAGTTTCGAAGAAGTAGAAAATTGTATCCGTCCAGGTCGACGAATTTCCACTTACTGGTGTCATTCACTTAAGTGGTTAGCGAGCAAATTAGTTACGTAATGGCTTTGGTTGTGGAAAGGCTTTCTTGAGTAAAGATAGACTTTTCCCTTGCTTCGCTGCATATGATAATAATAATATCCCCCCCCCCACATCATCCCTTAAGCTGCGTTTATACCAAAGTCATTATCAAAATTTTTATTTTTCCGTCCTTATGGATTATATCCTATTCTATTAAACAAGCAATTTCTGTTTATGTTTTTATGTTTATATTTATATATGTATGTGACCGGGGGGGCGCGACAGTCGAGACCGACGACATTCGAGGCCTGCGACAGTAGAGGAGATTAGTAGCCTAATGCAGGCGACATTTTGAGGCCTCTTTTTCAGGAGTCCTATACCGTCGCTGGCCTCGAATGTCGCAGGTCTCGACTGTCGGGCCTGTACAAATATTAGAGAGTCGCTTGCAGCAGACGACAGTTGAGGACACATCCTACTGCGATACCAGACTGTACCTGTACCAATGGGTCAATAGTGCATCATTATCTAGTGTATAATAGATGTTACACAATAAGCATATGAACTTTGAAGGATCGTAGGGCTTATCTTTAAAGAATTTTCAGAACGAAAATAGGCCTATGACACTTGTCGGTATACAGGCCATCTTTGTGAAGAATTACAACTTAATCAGTCAAGTATTTCTAGCGTAATCAGCTCACAGACAAACAGACAGAAAGACAGACACCATCTTGTCTTATGAATAGGAATGGGGTAGAAGATAGATAAAATATTTAGATTTGTCAATGAAGGAGGCATAATGCAGTAGTAATGGATTCCCATTACTTAAAAATATGTTTAGGGACCATCATCCAAGTACTGGAATGCCGGGTGAACTGAATGCTCTTTTCAATTTGATAAGACTTGACCACCTTTGTTGACGTAACTTAATATTGGAGGGTGGAAAGATGCGCGTCTCTTCATTTTACATGCTGAACTTGAAAGAAATAAAAGTTAACTTATTGACATAAAACATTTTCCAATGCATAGTCAACGTCAAAACAATTTAAAAGTTACAAAATTAATAAGCTTCAGAGGATAGAAAAAGGTTACATAGTACGATGATTAGAGTAATAACCTTCTTATATTATAATCTAGGAAGTTGATTTGAAAAATCGGCAACTTTATATAAACATTCTTCCTTAAAAATATGTTTACTGTGTTTTTGAAAACTATACACGAAAGATCTCTAACAATTACTATAAATAATCAGATATATAATTTTGTACCTTTGTAAAGCCACCTTTTTTGAGATCTTGCAATTTGTAGAAATTCAGTTCTAAAGGTGCGTACAGATATACGCGCCGCAAACATGAGCAATTCACTTTTAATCAGCTGACTATATCTGTATTTTACAGAAACGGTATAAGATATAGATATTAAAAGCTTGGAATCAGCTGATTAAAAATTAAAGATTGATGGTATGGATGGGGATGAAGCACTGCTAGCCACTAGTAGTCGGCGCCTATGATCATTGTAATTTCTCGCTATTCACTACATCTGTATCAGCGATAAAAATGAAATGTATACTGCACTCCGAGACGATAGGACCTACAATGTAAACATACATGCGCGTGTGAGAGTCGGATTCTCGGAAGGCTTAATGCTGACACGTTCTAGCTAAAATCTCTTTGTTCTCAATCACCACTTTATACTTGAGAAAGTAAAATTTAAAAGAATTTCATATAGTTAAACTTTTAAAATTCTTATTATTTTTCTCGCTCACCTGAGTGAATGAAATACGTATATTGGTAGATGTAGAATGAATATTGGAGAAAACGTTTTGATGATGAAGCAATTCTTTGAATATAATTATTATTCATGATGTCTTTAGAACGTGTAACGTTTATGATCTACTTTGTTTTTCTTCATGTTTAGTATTGAAAATGGAAAAGAATGGAACATATTCATGGAGAAAGAGAAAGGAATCAGATGAAAAGGGATTGGGACAAATAGTAAATAGATACATTGAAAAAGTGAATTGAATGAGGATAGAAAAATTGATAAAAGATAGTGAAACATATTAATAAGCCTAGTATACAAAAAGAGGTAATGCAACAAAGCATGAAAAGAATATAGAAGAATACCAAGCTAGCTTGTACAGGAGGAGAAAAAAAGAGTGTAATATAATAGCCCGAATATAATAGCCCGCCGACTTGCCTTCACGGTCGACGAATCATGTGCCTTGGCGCAAAAGTTTGGCCAATTGCGAAGAGTGCCAGAAATGCTAGTCGAAGTGGGAAATTTGAATCGATCTATCGGCGCGCCAGTTTTTGAGCTGTAGATCGTGAAATTGCCTACGATTTTTTCCAAGCAAGAGTAGGCCAGTCTAGTTATTCTCTCTGTCTAATTATTCCTCTCCTCTTCTCTTTCTCTATCATAGGTAGAATTATCTAGTTGAAGTAAATATTATAGTTGGCTCTACGAAATTTCATTAAGTAGTGTAGTGGTTCAGCTTTCGCGTTGTTTGGTCGGTATGGGGTACAAAAAGTATTCTATTTTATTATTAATATTATTAATTCAAGTGATATCAATTCACTTTACAGCATTTGACGTAATTAAAGTGTGAGCTTTATCCCGTCCTGATGTAGGATAGAAATGCTTTTGTTCTACATAACAAAGACTCTGATGAATTACGGTATCTTGCTTTCCTCAGTTCTCACTATCATCTGGGATACAGCAAATTTAAGGTAGGACATGAAATAAAACAGTAACTCCTTATCTTGAAAACATTATTTTATAGAGATAGAATGTTCAATTTTAATATTATTGCCCAAGTATTTTTTTTTTTCATTTTTATAATAGCCTCTCCCTCTTTAATGGACTCTTTTTCATCTCCACACACTGTTACTGAACATGTAATTGAGGAGTAAGAATCGGTTAAAAATGCATTAAACTGATTTTTGCCAATCCCGGGATCAGTGCCGGGATCCCGGAATTGATATTTGATAATCCCGAAATACCGGGATTGGAAATCAGTCCCGGGATTGACATCCCTAATTCTAAATCGTTCCTTGTCAGTGCTTGTCGTGAATGGAATAAACTTCCTAACTCTATTAGATGCATTGAGAGTCGAACGGGCTCTATCTCGTCTTTGAAAAAATATCTTATAGAGAAAATGACTGAGTCTGTCCAACCCTAGAGCACTGCATGACAAATATCCTAATCTCAATTTCTTTCCATTCTTCATTCCATTCATTCATCCATCTTACATAATATATACTCATCATTTCATCTAAACATTTTCTGTTTTTTAGTATTGTATATCGTCATTATTACTAAATTAATTTCTAAAATCTTAATTAAATCCCACCCTATAACGTTTGTTTCATTTATCTATTTAGAATCATTAATGCAATATTGTATTCACTATTACTCATTCCAATATCATCCATCTTATTCATTAATCTCATAAATTCTAGATTCAAGTCATATATTCACATGTTATAATATTCCCAACAGTATCAACAGTATTCCATCACAACCCGGTCGTGTGTTTCTGGGAAGGATATTAATTTATTAGAGAATCGACAATAATTATTTGTTGAAACACCGCCGATTTCTGAAGTTACATTGATCAATTTTTTATACTTTGTAAAATTCGTGGAATGATTAGCATTACCGTCAATTAATGTAAATAAGTGTATAAGCCAGTAATTATTGTAACATACATAAATAAAGAAATCTAATCTCTCCCTCTCTCTATCGCTCTCTCTCACACGTTTCACTCTCTCTCACACGAGTTTTCCCTTTATAATAGCCAACTTGATGAATCATTGATTTGAAACAGAGCCACCGTTCTGTATTATTATTATTATTATTATTGTTAATGGTAGTATTATTATTCTTATTCAAAGAAATACAACAATAGCATTCGAAATAGATATAGTCAACTCTTCATCTACCTTTTTTCACACATCTCTTTCAACTTCCCTTCTATTCACCACCAGCTTTCTTATCTAACTCATTTTAACTATCTATCCATCTTATTTTAACTATCCTCCAACTTATACTGACAAATTTTAGTGAATCACACTCCTCTTCCTTCTTCCATCTCTTTCTTTTTTTCTTCTATTTTTTCCTTTCTTTTCCATCCTCTAATTCTATTTTCTATTAACTTTTTTGTTGAACTTCTTCATTATATCTTCTCCTTTTCTCAACTGCACTATCACTTTCATCTTTTCAGTGAAAATAATATCCATGATAACCTTTTCCAACGATCATGAACGGTTTAAACTTGGCCGATTTAAGTAGATATAGAAAAATATTGTATTATCGAATACAAATTGCATTTCATCTTCAGACCGTTCATTCATTTTTTAAATTGTACTGTAAAGAATTAATTGAAGTTAGCTGTATCGTTGATATTATGAATAATTATGAACCAACGATCATGATGCTACAAAAATGATTACGCGACAGCTGCAACCCTAAACTCTAGACCAACAATGAGAAAGAAAGAAATATACAACACTATTCATTCATTTTGTATAGGCCAACTAAGGACCACCGTAATTCACCATTGACCATTATCATAAATGCTATCATTATTATTATTATTTACGTTGGTCTTCCGATTTCGCCTCCAATACTCTTTCATCGTCGCACTCTGAGCGATTCGTCTTTCTAACGACCAAGTTTCAATTCTGGGTTCTTCTGGGAAAACATCACCTTAAAGCTGATTCCGTAGCCCTGCTCTGATTACTAAATCTGCCTCTGTTATATTCAATTTTTGCATATCCTTCTTAGACTCTAAAAACCAGTTCAATTTGGATCTCCCACTTATTTTCTTGGGGGTTCATGGAAGTTATTTACAGTTCCACCACATGAAAAATTAAAGAAAATGAGGATATTATTTTACAAGAAATTTCTTTCTTTTTCTAGGTCATTGTAAACTGGTGATACAGTATAGCATTGTTCCTGACTTGCTATTTCTACCTGGAGAAGTGTCACCGAAACCCTTCTATTGTCTAGTTTTACTGCTCCTACACATCTCGTTTATTGTTAGATTGATGTCGCCGGAATTCCCCTAAGTTAGTTAGGCACATTTTCAATGTCTTAGTTGATGTACAGTACAAATACACATGTCTACTCTATCTGGATCATGAATTTCAATTTCAAACAATGATGAATTTATCATTGATGAATATGAATTCTCATCTGATTGATAAGAACATTTATAAACCCAATCTAAAAAACAGATTTTACATTCCCTATAATCGCAATGACGGTTAAATGCTCTTAGACTATTGAATTTGAAATTCATGATCCAGATAGAGTAGACATGTATTTTTACTGTACATCAATTCAGACATTTAAAATGTGCCTAACTAACAGAATCAAGGATTTATATTATCTGAGCTAATGTCACGACAACTCAGGTACGGTAACGTTTCTCTTCTCAAAATATGAGCAGACATGGTGAACTTGAAGACTGCACAATACCAATACAAATGAATTTATTCTGCTAACTGACAACATCAATCTAATTATTATAGACGACTCAAAGAACTGGGAAGAACTGAGATGAGTTTTTATGATTAAGTGCAGTTGAATCTATTCAAAAATACTATCAATACCGTTACAAACTATTCCGCTTCATTAATTCCATACACTTAACTCTTATAATCATTTTCATGCATCATCTTCATCTTCATAGAATTCGTAGAATTCTTCATAGAATCTCTTTTGGTATCATAGAATTCGAAACAGGGTTAGTGGTAACTATAATCACAATCAAGAAGTGAGTCTTGACGCGGAGTTGATTTCTAACCATGGTCAGTTGGAACATTTTTCAAACCCTAGATTTGAATACCGAAATCAATCTAAAAATTTATAAGCATTTGATCTGATTCCTTGTATTGATAACTTGTCAAATCCTTGCAGTGGACAATTATTGGAAATTTATGATCAAAAACTTTAAAGTATTAATGGTTGTCAGTTTAAAATCTGTAGCCCACAATCATCTGCACATTGGAAATGGTGAAAAGAGGAAGGAAGAGGTTGATGATGAAGGGGAAGGGAACTTAGATGGAATAGTGGAGAGGAAAATGGAATTGAATCAAATAATGAAATTGAGGAAAAACTTGGAGAACGGAATGAGAATGTACAAAAAATGAGGAGAGATGAGAAAGATGTGGAAATGGAAGAAAGTCAAGGTATGAATTTAGAAAGAAATGGAAAAGAAATATTGGCTAGTATTGGAAAAAGTGAAATTGATAAGAATAATTATTGAAAGAAGAATATGTATGAGTTGATGCATACTCAACAAAGAGAAAAAAATTAATGAAAAAGCAATTCAAGTACCCCAACAGCCAAAGAAAGTCAGTCTTATCAAGCAGTGTTGCGTGTAATGCAGTGTTATGTTTTGTTCACGTTTGTTTCATCTTGTGTGTTTTGTTTATGTTTGTTTTATTTTCCTTGTTTTGTTTATGTTTGTAATCCTTTTCATATTCATTTATTTTATGGCTTGAGGGTAAGCCAATTTGTCAGAATGGCCAAGTGTAGGATATGAGATTGTAGCGATGGTAATTCTATTTTGACGTATGATGTTATCATCATATGAAAGTAATAATGTGATTAATTCCATGAAAAAATATCTTATTTATGAAATAAATAGATAAATTCATTTTATCGTTAATGAAATAAATGAACAATTTAGGCTTTACGAGAAAAGCTCAATGTATAGATCAAGAAAATGTAAAATGTGAATCTGTGAAATAAATAAAAGTTATCGATTTATAACAGGATATTGATTTGTAGAATAATATCCTACATCTATAATGTACTGAGAATTTGACATCCAAGTATCAAAAAGGTATTTATGAGTTTGAAATTTCGTTTTTTATAAAGAAACAACTAAGGTATATTTACAGTTGTAAGGTTGCAATATTTATTCTTAAGATGGAAGGAATAATGAGATATAATATATTATTCAATTGCTGGTAAATCAATACTAATCAAATGATCATTATTTTGGTTCTGTCTCCCATTCTGGAGAGCCTAGCGCAGGCGACAGTTGAGGCCTCTTTTTCAGGAGTCCTCTACGGTCGCAGGTCTCGACTGTCGGGGATGTACAAAAATTAGAGAGGCCTCAACTGTCGTCTAACACAGGCGACATTTGAGGTCTCTTTTTCAGGAGTCCTCTACCGTCGCTGGCCTCGAATGTCGCAGGTGTCTACCGTCGGTGGTCTCGACTGTCGCAGGACTCTTCTGTCGTTTGCCTCGTTTGACATCGACCCGTGACCGGATCTCGAAAACGGCTCTAACGATTCTCACGGTCACGGAATTAGGAACAAAGTAGCTTTATTATATAAAAATTCGATTGCAATAGGTATCAACCCTGGGATAGCTCGTTGAAGGACATTAAATGGATAAATACGTCCTTGGAAAAACAGCTGGAAATTTTTTCTCTTGAAATTTTTTTGTCCTTAGTTTATTGTTAAAGTTAGCATATCATTCTATTTATTTATTTTATTATGGAGTTGAGTTAGAGCAGTTGACCGAGACGGACGTACTTTTCGTTGCTCTGTTATCTTATCGGTCAGTTGTTGTTCCGAGTGCCAAAAGTGGAAGTGCCGTTACTTGCATATTCTCGTGAATCATCAATATTTAGTTAGTGAACTATTCATTTGTCAATATGAGTATGAATAAATATTTAACTGTGCGAGGTGAGAAAAGGGAACGGGGTGAGAGTGAGAGCCCAGAGAACTCACCAGTGACAAAAAAAAGGTGTAATATAAAAAACGACGAACTGTTACGTAGCATCGAAACAACAATTGTAAAGCTATTGGATAGGAAATTGAAAGAATTGGCGACAAAGGAGGATGTATCGGGAATTACAAAAACGCTTAACACTCTTACGCTAGAAAACGATTTGTTAAAGAAGGATGTTCAACGTCTCAAAGCCGAAAATATCAGAGTTTTGAATAGATTGGACCGGTACGAGGATCGTTCGCGTAGAAATAATTAAATATTTCGAGGTATGAAATTTAATAGCAACGAGGACTGTCGTGAGAAAGTTAAAGACTTCTGTGAAAATGTACTCAAGTGCGATAATCAGGTTCACGTAAATAGAGCTCACATCTTAGGCAAGAAAAGAGATAACGCGCCGATAATTGCACATATCCCGCAGGACCACGATATCAATTCTATCATGGACAAAACAAAAAATCTGAAGGGAACAGGATTTGTGGTGCCTAAGGACTATTCACGTGCGACGAGAATGCAGCGTAATAGACTCTATCTGCTTAAAAAAGAGATAATGAAGAACGAAGTGTACGGAGTTCTACACTAAAGGGAGATCAACTGGTTATCGAAGGGCAGTATTTCACATGGAGAGAGGAGGAGGGTCTACGCTGTGGAGGTGAATGCGGTGTCGAGAAATTGAATAATATCTTGAAAATAGACTGTTCGGAAATGGTGAAAAATATAAAGAAAGAGGATGAAAAATCAAATATTGAATCTAATGAACAATTTAATGAATAGGATAAGGTCGTCTGCCAAGTACAAAAAGTAGGTGAATTAAGTGTGTTAGGGTATAATGTTGCAGGGCTTAGCGGTAAGGTGAGTTCCAACTATTTTCTTAATTTTGTGAAAAGCTATGATATAATTGTATTATGCGAAACTTTTATTGAAGAGAAAGAATTTATTCGAATAGAAAACTATTTTCTAGAGTATAGCATATCATGGATTTCAGCAGTTAGGACAGCAGAATTTGGTAGGGCTAAGGGAGGCATAATGATGGCTTATAGATCGACTTTTAATGAGAAGCAAAATTTGTGAATTTACTCATTATGATGATAGGACAGTGATAACATTAAAATATGATAGTACCAGCAAAATTCATGTATTGCCTGTCTATCTGACCCCAGGAGAAAGTTGGAGAGAAGATTTCAATAAGCTCAATAAATTCATGGAAAGCAGAGAGATAGGTGAGCAGCTGATGCTGATAGGAGACTTCAACGGACTTATAGCAAATGCACAGATAATACCTGATGAGATAATGCAAAGTGATTGGCTTATTAATGCTACCCGAAACTCGAAAGATGAAATTTTCAATACAAATGGGCAAAGAGTAATGAATATGTGTGAGGAATTTAATTTGTGTGTTTTAAATGGAAGGTCAACGGGTGACAAGGAGGGAGAATTTACATATGTAGCAAGTACAGGATGCTCCGTTATAGATTTTTGTTGTGTGTCGATGAGTGCACTGGCAGTCGTAAGTAGTTTTGAAGAACTTGCTGAAAGATTCTGAGACCATATGCCGGTAGAAGTTAAATTGAAATGTGGATTATCAGATACACAAGAAGAGAGCCTTACGCTAATACCCAAGTTAATTTGGTCGAAGGTAGATGTTTCTAAGTACCGTAATAAGTTATCACAAAGCAGCTGTGGCTTTATCTTACCCTTCGATAGTAATCAGGCAGCAGGAAAGATTATCAACATTGTTAAAGAGGCGGCAGGTAACAAGGCACAGTTTTATAAGAGAGAAGATAAGTGTGGGAAACAGAAATGGTTCGACTGGGAGTGTGATAAGGCGAGGAAAAGAAGCTTTGCATACCTGAGACTTTTTAGAAAAATAAATACTCAACAAGCGAGACAATTTATTGTACTTAGAAGAGAATAAAAAATACGCACAGATTTGTAAAAAGAAAAAGGACTTATATTATAAGAAGATTAGAGGAAGTCTAGAGAATGTACGTGATTCAAAACAGTTTTGGGCTGCGGTAAAATCATTTAAAAAATCATCTTTTGTTAGTTCAGGCCAGATTACTGTTGAGAATTGGGTGAAACATTTCAAAAAATCACTCACAGTGGAAGTTGAAGCGGAAAAAGTTCTATATGCTGCACCTTTCATAGAAGATGAAACTCTAGATACTAGAATAACAAATGAGGAACTTTATCTGGTACTTAAAAAAGCAAAAATTAATAAAGCACCTGGCACCGATGGCATACCAGCCGAATTTTTCATGGCAGCCCCAAATGAATTTTTGAATATATTGCTTGCGTTTTATAATTACATATTCGATACAGGACTGGTACCCGACAATTTTTCAGAAGCGGTTATATTTCCAATACACAAAAAAGGTGATAAGAAAGAGGCTACAAATTACAGAGGAATACAATTTATCAACTCATTATCAAAGATTTTCTCAGGTGTCCTTCTAAATAGATTGAATAAATGGGTAGAAATTCGTAGGGTGATAAAAGAAGAACAAGCAGGTTTCAGGAGGGGATACAGTACAATAGACAATCAGTTTAAAGGTGAAGGGAGGGAAAAATAAAGTGTATTGTTTATATGTAGATTTCAAGGCCGCTTTTGATAATATAGATCGTCATGCGTTAATTTATAAGTTGTTTCAGATAGGGCTATCCACCAAATTTGTGGATATAATCGAGAAATTGTACAGGAATACACGTGCATTCGTATGGTATAAGAATAGCCAAGGCAAAGACGATGGTATGAGTGGAGCATTCAGTACAGATAACGGATTAAAACAAGGATGCTTACTCTCCCCGCTATTGTTCACTCTCTTCATAAATGACATTTTTGATGGTATGGAAGATGGAATATGGATAGATGAATTAAATATTAAGGGTCTGATGTATGCAGATGATTTCATTTTGACTGCATCCACACCCAAAGCTTTACAGGGAATGATAGTGTGTTTAAAAAATTATTGCGAGAAGTGGGGACTTAAAATAAATTCGGATAAGACAAAGATAATGGTATTTAGAAAAGGCGGACGACTGGCGATGCATGAAAGGTGGTACTGGGGACGCGAGCATATAGGTGTAGTTAACAGTTACAAATATTTAGGAGTAACATTCACTACTCAAATGAAGTTTAGTGAGCATGTGAGAGAGCGTGTAGCGGTGACGAATTTTGCTGTAAATAATGTTTGGAATTTTTTTGTAGCGCAGAATGAAGTAAAGGAGGAGAGTAAGTGGATAATGTTCGATGCAGTAATAAAAGCTCTTGTGAGCTACGGAGGGCAAGTGTGGGGATATAATAACTTTGAAGATGTGGAACGACTTCATAGATCCTTCATTAAGAGATTGTTCTCTCTGCCACAGTCAACGCCCAATCACATAATCTATCTTGAGACGAATACGTGTAATCTATATCACTACTTGTACGAGCTGCACTACAGCTATATCCTGAAAATTCTATCTCTGCAGCCAAACAGATTACCAAGAAAACTCGCGCAAAAAATGATAGAACAAAAAGTAGGTTGGTACAGGATATGGAAAACGCAGGCAGAAAAATGTGGGATTGAATTGCCGGAATGGGAGATGGGCGAGCAGGATACGTGGAGGCAGAGATTGAAGAGTATCAATGAATTTATGAAGGACGAGTGTAGAGAGAAGTGGATAGCATGTGCCAGACAATCTAGGCTGCATTACGTATACTCTCGTCTCAACCCACTAACAGAGCGCAATAATTATTTGAAAAAGAATTTCACCCGAAATGAAAAATCTATAATCTTCAGATCGAGAGGAGGACTGTGGTATTTGAAGAGGAGTGTAGGACGGGAAGGGATACAGACGATATGCACGTTGTGCAACACGAGGGAAGAAGAGGATATTCTAAATTTCATGGGGAAATGTCCTGTATTAGGAGAGATGAGAAGGGCACATTTGGGTAATAGAGTTATATCAGAGGATAAGGTCTTTGAATTTTTGAATGGTAGTGATTGGAGGGCACTGATAGGATTTGTTAAAAGTGCATGGGCATACAGGAAAATTCTAATAGGAGAATATAATACGTAATCGCTTCTCTTACTAAAATACTGTAGTAGTAAAATTTCTTGCATGTATATTGTTTATATTTTCTATTTCAAATCCAAAAAAAACGAATAAAAATCAATAATAAAATAACTCAACTTGGCAGACGACCAACTGGTCATGTCAAAAAATATATATTATGTAAAAAAAAAAAAAAATCATGTATTGTGATGTTTTTCATATTTTGTTGCTCAATAAATATATCTCTATTCTATTCTCTATTCTATTCTATGTATTTTATTATTTGTAGGCACCTGCTGTAAAATCTTCTAGGTTTAGCGGGACCAATTTTTGTAATGCATTCTACTGAATGAAATGATTGATTGATTGAATTTTGTCGTCTGTCGATAACGTAATGGAAGTGAGTGAGCGAGTGCATGTGTGGGTTATTCCTCAGCTAACCAGACAAATAATATTCAACAATAAAAACTTATCCTTGTTTATTTCTCTCTTTTTTTGAGAGAAACATGTTCACTTCAGGAAGTCCAAAATAGTAACTAGATGCTGTTAGTGTAGAATAGTACATTAATAGTTAATAGTTATTAGTTTATTAACAAATATTGTAGCAAACATAGTATATCATTCTAAATCGAATTCATAGTATATCTGTTTGTAATTGATGATGTGTTTGTTTTTCAAGTGTGAATAAATTGTTATTTTGATGAGTGATAGTAGCTTAACCTAGATTTTGATTTAGACTGTAGTATAAATTTGAAAATGGACAGTTTTGGGCATATGCCTGCTGTAATGCCTCCTCATATAACTGTAAAAATAATTGTACGACTGAGGAAATGAATAAATAAGTATAAACTATAAATTCAATCTCTCGTTACAAATGTTTTATGCTTTTACACTCCAGAGCGAACCTCGGTCTCTCGATATTTAGATTAAACAGAGCTTGAAAAACACATATGCACATCATGTGTATGATAAGTTATGTTCAATCTAAATAGAATCTGTATAAGGACGGAGAAATAAACATTTTGTTAATAATTTTGGTGTAAACGCAGCTTTACAGCCAACCTGTTCGACCACAAGTTTATACTTGAGTATGGTTTCACAAAGTTATAATATACTGTATTAGATATTACCAGTGACCCACTGGGTTGGAGAACTCGCTTCTGAACTGTTTTGTAATCTTTGAAACCCTCAAAAATTATACAGAGTTGATGAAAATTATGAAAACAGCTTAATATTTCACTGAAAATAATAATTTGATAGTTTTCATTGGGGATCCTATTTGATATGACAAATTACTCTGTCACTTCGACATCTTTAACCCTCATATCAATCCAAATTCATTTTTTTAAATGAGGAGGTGGACATGTGATCATGATTTTGATACAGAGTTTCATGAGCGAATGAATAGCGAAGACCGCACAATGATATATCAACCCCTATCAGTTTGTTGATGAAAAAGTTGTAATAGTATCTTAGGTCACATGGACGGGAAGGGGCCTTTTGCAGGGGAGAATGATGTTTCTAGTCGAGGCGTTAGCCGAGACTAGAAATTCATTGGAGCACTGCAAAAGACATTCACGTCCAAATAACGTAAACTATTCTTTGTCATAATAATCTGAAGAAGAATTATTGAGAAATAGGAAACATTACCTGCTTGTGCTGACGTTACTACATGCGTTCTATAAACATAACCTAGTTGATTCAAATTCTGAATCAGGAATTTCGCGGAAGTTTGCAAAACTTCCACCTGGAGCGCTGAGGGTGGTTTTTTGAAGCAGTTTTGCTGTTCCCACTTCAGAAATGGGGAACATGCTCGACTGTGAAGAAAACATTTATGGTTTCATTACAGTAGAGAGTATGCTGTAATGAGAATCATGTGTTTATTTGTTCTACAAACAGCTGTTTACTGGCTTGATTTCATGCATGGAAAACAGCTGAGATTGAATGACTTTGACACAAATTATGCTAATAAAAACAAAATAAAAATCATTATGACAAAAATTATGTTAATAAAAATGAAATGGAATATTTTAGAGTTTTTTAAAGGGTACTACAAGATTTTTATATTGTTTTTATGAATTTGTAAAAAAGTAGCCTATGTGAGTGAAATGTTTTTCAAAATTATGTTGTATATCAACCTTAGACCAGTTATAGATTAGACACGGCCCATTGTATATTCATAATGAAAGTCGATGAAGCCAACATCTAACTGCAAAATCCGCCCACCTTGACGTCACAAAAGTTTGTTGTGTAGGTGTTTGTGGTGTTTAACTTACATTGTTGTTATTCAATGCAGTGTTGTTATCTTGGTTGTGACGTCAAGGTGGGCGGATTTGGCAGTTAGATGTTGGCTTCAGAGGCTAGGCTTCCCAGCGTGTATATTCTATAAATGGTCTAAGATATCAACCACCTGAAATCATGAGTCAGCGTATGAAGGACTCCATATGTGTGATAGCTCTCAAACAGCCTCAGCTGATGTTATGAAATTCATTCATTCAGAATTGAAAAACGTTTGTAATTGCATGCAATGAATTCTTCAGCTGACTAAATTATAAATCATAACAATTTTTTACTTTCCTTGCCCTATTACCATAGGTAAGGAAAGTATTGCTTACCAAAAAAAATTAAGGTACCCTAATTTCAAGTTATCTATACGTTTCAGGGTCCCCTGAGTCCAAAAACATTAATTTTCGGTGTTGGTCAGTGTGTGTGTGTGTGTGTGTGTGTGTGTGTGTGTGTGTGTGTGTGTGTGTGTGTGTGTGTGGTGTGTGTGTGTGTGTGTGTTGTGTGTGTGTGTGGTGTGTGTGTGTGTGTGTGTGTGTGTGTGTGTGTGTGTGTGTGTGTGTGGTGTGTGGTGTGTGTGTGTGTGTGTGTGTGTGTGTGGTGTGTGTGTGTGTGTGTGTGTGTGTGGTGTGTGTGTGTGTGTGTGTGGTGTGTGGTGTGTGTGTGGTGTGTGTGTGTGTGTGTGTGGGTGTGGGTGTGTGTGTCTGTGAACACGATAACTCCATTCCTAATTAACCGATTGACTTGACATTTTGAACTTAAGGTCCTTAGCCCATGAGTATCCGACAGTAAGAAATTCAATAAAATTAAATTCAAATTGGCGGATAATGGCTAAAAAACCATGTTTTTCACGGTTTTCTCGAAAACGGCTCTAACGATTTTCTTCAAAATTATACCCTAGATAGCTATTTATGAGCTCTATCAACTGTCATGAGTCTCATCACTGGGAAAATTGCAGGAGCTCCGTAATATTCCTGAGAAGAATGAATTTTGTTAAATTTCTATCACGATTTTCTCAAAAATGACTCGACCGATTTTTTTATATCATCTCTATTAACTGACATGTGTCTCCTCCCTGAGAAATCAACAGGGGGTCCACACCATCCTTGAGAAATTTACTTTGTAACATCCTTCTCGTGCGTGAGGTAGGTAGGTAGAGCAGTTTATTCAAAAGAACACATGTCGATATTTTATTTGTAGAACAGCTGTTTTGACAACTTTTAAAAAATCCTCAAATTTAATAATTCAAACAAAGGAAAATGTACTCTAAACACAATAACAATAGTATAATCGTAGTTTTAATTATTATTTAGCCGCCAATCGGCATAATGTTATTCCGCTAAATTATCCTCGTTAATGATGAGGCTTATAGATCAATGAGCAAGGAAAGTTGTGTGAGTGTACCACACCAGATATTTTCTTATCTACTTCCAATGTAATTTTTATATCCTGGGAATGGACGTGATTTAGTGGTAGAGTGGACATTACTGTCCAAACTTCGGCAAGTTGACAAATGAAAAAGTCATCCTATTCTATTCTATTTCAAGGAGTGAGTCAACTTTGTTGTCCAACGTGTTGTTGTTTTGGTGTTCAAAATTTGAAGCTGATTGATCAATTCTTTCTAAAGTTATTGTAGAACATACAGACAGACGTACAACAACTTTGGCCTTCAGATAGTCAAAAGTGAGAACTCGCTGACGCTCGTTCAATTTTAATGACATATCCTATACTATTAAACGAGCAATTTCTGTTTATATGTTTAGATGTTTGGATGTTTAGATGTTTGTATTTTACCGGATCTCGAAAACGGCTCTAACGATTCTCACGAAATTCAGAACATGGTAGGTTTATAATAATATTAAAGGTTTATAATAATAAAGATTCGATTGCACTTGGTCTCATCCCTGGAAAAACTCTCTGAAGGACATTAAAAGGATAATTCATCCTTGGAAGAACAGATTTCGTCGTCTGTCGATAACAGAAGATGCGTGTGCCTGTGTGGGAGATCAGCTGTGTAATCAAACAGCTTACCGTATCTCGCGAGAAATATTATCTAGAAATTTTAATACACTCTATCAAAATAATGTGATTTGTTGACATGATATGGTTCATCAAACTAAATTAGAGTATATCATAATATTCAAAGTTGATCATTATTTTACAGTTTTAAATGATTAGTGAGTGTTATTTTGTTATTCAATTTGGTTTGTAAACAATCTAAATTAAAACTTTTCTGTTTTTAAATATTTTGACTGAAAATTGGACCTGAATTGAAGTGTATGGAACATAACCTACTTTTTGGACCATTTGTAGTGTATAAATCAAAATTCGGGGTAGAAACAGTTTTGGGCTGTGCCTGTTTGTCCTTCCCCAATCATTTTGAAGAATTGTGCTCTGTTTATCAATAAATAAATAACGAGCGAAGCTCGGTGCCCCGATATTGTATAGTTTGGTTGTTGACGTTATGGTTAAAGTGATTATCACTCGACTCCAGGTTAACTGAATATATGAGTAACTCCTCCAGTGTATATGGTGACTGGTCAACCTGCATATTTATATTAGTCTTGTTGAACCTATTACATATCCATAGTCCACTAACTTTTGTGGGATTGAGTTTGAAAATCTGCGATTACCTTGTTTGTTCATGAGTGAAACAATCCCCAGGAAATAATTTACACTTCGCTTGGAACAAAATTTTGAAATTGGAAAATAAATCATCCACTTTGCACACTTCACCGCAATAGAGCACAAATGTTGTTATAGTGAGGTCCACGTTATAATGGCAGTGTTTGACTAGCAATGGTATTGCTATCCTTGTCTATCATTCAACAAAGCGGATATCCCTATCTCTTTCTCGCTTTGCTCTGTTCCCAGATCGTCTTTCAACAATGTAGTATTAATTATTAATTAACAATATATTCCATCTTAATCATGTAAAGTCATCATGAAATTATTGAAAAATATAATTATAATTACTTTAAGCGAGAATAACAGTTAATTTCACACTGGTAGTTCTGTGAACAGTAGACATCACGCAGTATTCTCATCCACAAGTACCTGATGCCACTCTTTTTAAATGTTAACAAACTCAGTTCACGTTTGAATTAGTATTCCATATGATATAATTCATCCAGTTCCGTGATTATCTTTCTATCTGATGAAAATTAATTTTTTACAATCAAAAATGTTATAATTTCTCCAGCATTATTCAGTTCATTTGTTTATTTTCAATCACCTACTAAATTAGGTTTTTGGAAGGTAAGAATATTGATACTATAATGGGCACGCATAATAATACCATGACTGCAAAACAAAATATATTGGAACCAAAGACCTTAAAGCTGCGATCAGATCAAAGTTATTAACAAAATGTTTATAACTCAATCCTTATGGATTATATTAGATTGAATATAACTTATCATACACATGATGATCATCAATGTGTTTGTCAAGTTCCGTTCAATTCAATAATAATCTATAAGATTGAGTTATTAACATTATGTTAATAACTTTGATGTAAACCATTGCTTACTTTAGATAATATCTATGGCAGGCTGTGTGTAAACCCAGCTTAAAGATCTCTTTAAGGTCTTTGATTGAAACTATAGACCTTATACAAATACAGCAATTTGAAGCCAGAGAAGCCAGTCTCTCCACACATCTGTGTAATCACTTGTCAGCTGATTTATGATGAATAATTCTATAGTCTGATTTTTACTCTAATATTGGCGTATGAAGGAGGTTCCTTTTTCCTTTTATATTATCCTTGAGATGCAAAATTTCCAAAAACCTTGTATATACGTCAACGCGCAATTTAAAAAGGAACATATCTGTCAAATTTCATGAAAATCTATTACCGCGTTTCGCCGTAAATGCGCAACATATAAAGATATAAACATTTAAACATTAAGAGAAATGCCAAACCGTCGACTTGAATCTTAGACCTCACTTCGTTCGGTCAATCAATGATCATGTATCAGCTACCGTCTTCAGAAGGTTCTCCTATCTTTCTCCACTGCCATTATAACGTGGACCTTACTATGGAAGAGGTGGATTAGGTACCTAAAATTGTGGATTTGGAATCTGCGTGATGCATCGTAACAAGCTTATGCTCGGTAGGTGGGTAAATATCAGCCATATCACCGTCATATCACTCTGATTGTAATTGGATGCCGCGTTCAACGAGTTGGGAACTGTGAAACTGGATCTAGAGCCAACGATGCTGCAATGAATAGCTCAATGTGTTTCAACCTATATTTCACCATAGAGAAGCCATATATTTACAGAAACCATGATTTACTTCATATCTGTTTCCACTCACTGCTTTTAGCTCGGACTGAGCCCAGGGGCGTATATGAGGGGGTTCAAGATGAACCTTATCCAAATTTAGGATATGAATAGTAGTTATACAAATTTCTGATAAAGTGGACTGTAATTTTAATCGATTTAATATTCAATATATTCTGGCAGAAAAATACTAATGAATCCATTAATGATGCAATGAAAAACTCTATTATCAAAACTTACCCCGGCTGATGATCCACGCTGTAGGTCAGAGTGATTTTTTCCTATAGGTTTGGGTGGTAAAAAGGTAAAGGAAAGAGTTAAGGAATAGAGAAATGTAAATGAATCACTTGACCTCTGATGATTTATAATGTAGCAAGGCACTGCAGAGAGTTGTTGAATCATGTATTGAATTCTGCTTCTCAATTTTACTATTAATTCACTACTACTTTCAATATAAAAAAATACTCAAATTCTCACATGTACTTTCAAATCAATTATTACTCCCTACGATCGGAGACATGAAATTACAATTAATAATTTCCGATAAAAATACAAATAAATCAATGAATGAGTCGAACTGTCCTGTCAACGGAGGCAGTTATGCGAGCCGGCTGAACTTGAAAACTACAAAACCAACAATAAAACAATTATGCACTAGAGTGCGCCAGTAGACGGGGAAGATTGAAGCTAACTACTCAGCGCCAAACTCCATTAAATTCAAACGGCGTCAACAAATAGCAAAAGGTTACCTTATTTTTCTCTCCCTATCATTTTGATGATGTACTTATTGTATGAATCAATAAAAAATCTATATGAATAAGAATGAATGTCTGTTCATGTGTTTGTTTGTTTTTTCCCTGTAGACTCGAAAACTACTCGACAGAACAGCATGAAACTTTGGGAACATGTTGTGAATATTGGGGATGGTTTCTGACCAGAAATTTCAATAATAAAAATTTTTTAATCCATTTTACAGACCTGTTTTCAAAATTTTCGGCCGAGCGGCTACTTAAGAACGGAAAGATGATCATGATTCAAGATCATATCCTATCATATTAAGCGAGCAATCTCTGTATATTTGTATATATTTTTATATCTGGTTATTTATGTTCAACGGATCTCGAAAACGGCTCTAACGATTTTCATGAAATTTGGAACATAGTAGGTTTATGATATAAAATTTCGATTGCACTAGGTCTCATCCCTGGGAAAACTTGCTGAACGACATTAAAAGGATAATTCATCTTTGGCTGAAACAGCTGTGGATAGTAAAAAAGTGAGTGAGCGAGTGAGGATGTGAAAAGTCAAAATATTGCATCCCACGAAATTCATAAGATGACATATAGCCAGCTATGAAATATAAACACGATCATTTTAGAGAATTGTGTTCTGTTTATCAGTAAATAAAAATAACGAGCGAAGCTCGGTGCCCTGATATTTGTGATAATATGATTTAGCATCTAAAGTTAGCATCTGTATAATAAACACGTCATCCTCTGATAAATTTTGTACTGGTATTAAAACGGTAGTTTGGAGTTGAAGTTAATGTAGTTGATTGTTACCAGCTGTGGATGATTGATCCTTAGAAGACCTTATCACTCCCCTATCATTGAGAAACTGGAAAATGTTGGAAAAAATTATTCACCTCATGAAAGAGAGTTGCTCATATTGTATTCATTGATTACTGAAGAATGAAAGATTAATTTACATTTTTTTTAGCTTAGCTTAGCTTCCATCCTACAATGGAAGATGGAAAGAATATGGAATTCTGTGTAATTCATCGTACATCGCATATTGGACCACCTATTGACAATCAACAATATGAAAACATTAAATTCATCTTTGAAACACCGATTCAACCTTTCTATTTTTTTTTAATTCAACACTTTACTGATCGCTATTACTACCAATTGATTGAGAAGAATATGTTTTCGGAATAATGAATGCTGCAAGATTAAGCTCATAGGAAGTCCGAATTGAGATGTAAATGAATATATTGATTGTCAGATGAATTTCATGGATTCACCAAATAAAGTCAAGTGTGACATGAGATACAGTGACTTTTTGGCGGTACGAAGTTCGCCGGGTAAGCTAGTGATTGAATAAAAAAGAATACTACAACAGTTCTGGAGCGAGTTCTCCAACCCAGGGATACACTAGTTTGTTCTTTTTCTTCTTCTCTTTCATCTTCTTCGATCCACGAAAACGTCTGTTACTAGTCATTAGAGCCTACAACCACTCCACCCAAAGTGCAATACCCCCTCAAGACAGAGAAAGCCACCCTTTACAAGCATAGACACCCCCTCCTCCTCTTGCTCCTCCACGCCCACCACCAACCAATACAAACCAGCTGCCGTATCCAATTACAGTTTGTAATTAATTCTTACTCCTATTGCAAAATTATATTACAGACGTTTTACAGAAGGACGTGGGAGAGGAGCAAGTTATTTCGCCAGCCTAGTCATTTTCTTTAACGATGATATTCTCCTTCGCCTCTTTCTCCTCCTCATCCTTCTCCTCCTCCCCTCCTCCTCCTCCTTTCGCTCCTCCTCCTCATCCTCCACCACTATAATACTACCCGTTCAAAAACATCGAACATCTTGAAAATGTATCTTTCCATTAACGTTAGTAGTCAGTTGACTATAATACTACCCGTTCAAAAACAGAGAGGAAGAGAGGAAGAGAGAGAGAATGAGAAAAAGAGAGAGAGAGAGAGTGAGAGAGAGAGGGTGAGAGAGAGATATTGACAGACAAATAATGTGACTAGCAGTGATGACGTCACTACGTAAACAGTGTACGTGTGTATTGGAGCCATGTATCACTCCCATTTTAGTCCAGCAATGAAAACAAAAAAATGCTAAATAGGGGAAAAAATTCATGTATAAGCCAAAATTGGTACAGTTGTAGGGGAAGGCTTCTTAAATAACATACTAAAAGTACTGACCGGTGGGGGTGTTGCTAAGGGTGGGAGGGGGGTCTGAAGGTGCATTTTTTCGGTTTTTGTGAATAACTAAAAAACTATGACCTCCAAGAAAAAGGTTGTCATTGGTAAAATTGAACTACTTGAAAATCTCTACAAAAAAGTCCTAAAAGGTCTCTGAAATAAATAGAAAACATTATGGTGAACACGGTATTATTGTGTTTGATGGTTACACTGATGTCAACAGCACATAACGAGCAGAGCAGAAGCGAAAAAGGCTCACAAAAACCTTGGTTGACATGATCTTTCATGAAAATACGACCATCCCAGTCCAACAGGAGCATTCCCCAGCTAATGAAAGGAATAAAACAAGACTGATCGATATGTGATAGTTGGGGAGGATTTTGACTTGATAGTACTCCTCATTGGATTGGCACCACCATCTACAGCTAGGTTGACGTATAATAATATTAAGAAGCTGTACAGATGTGGATTGAAAATGGCTCAACTGAACCATAATGTCAAGTTTATTGAATCGGCTAACAATAAATGCTCAGCGGCTTGGAAAATTATTCGAAAAAATTCCAAGCCTGCTCAGTCTACTGTTACAACTGTATCCGCTGAAGAATTCAACCAATACTTTATCAGTGCTGTAGCAGAAATTCATAAAGTGATCGAGCCTTCAGCTGTTTCTGCTGAGGAGCTTCTGGTATCTTCCCCAAAAACGCAGGCTGTATTTGTATTAAAAGAAGTATCATGTGATCAAGTCTCTTACATAGTTTCTAGAATGAAGTCCTCCACTAGCAAAGATATTTATTCCCTTTCCAGCTCCTTCATAAAACAAGTCATTGAATTTATTTTACAGCCATTAACATCTTGTTTTAATGCCTGTACAGAGAATCAGTTTTTCCATCTTCACTCAAGCATTCTAGAACAGTGCCCATATACAAGAGGGGGGACAAAGACTCACCAGAAAACTTTAGGCCAATATTGGTACCACCCATCTTTAGTAAGATATTTGAATACATTTTTGCCTCACAACTATATGAATTCTTTGAATCAAATAGTTTGTTTAGACAAACTACGGATTTAGGAAAGGTAGGTCAACTATTGATGCATTGAGAATGGTTTTAATGATAAGAAGCACACAGGATTGGTTCTTTTCGATTTGACTAAAGGATTTGATGTGGTGGATCACATCATTTTATTCAGTAAATTAGAATTTCTTGGTATCCAGAACAATGCTCTTAAACTATTAGAATCTTATTTACAGGGTCGTATCCAGACAGTATGTGTTAACTCAGAGTTTTCCAAGCCAATTGCTGTACCACATGGCGTTCCTCAGGGGTCCATTCTTGGGCCTCTAATTTTTCTGGTTATGATGAACGATATTGGGTTTAGCATTCGATCCAAGGTGGTGTGCTATGCTGATGATTCATCATTAGTTACTGCTGATGTGGATCTCAGTGCTCTTGAACAAAAGATGTCCAGATGTCAGGGCGAGGCAGAAGCCTGGTCTAGGGCAAACAGTCTATTTTTGAATACAACCAAGACCCAGAAGCTAGTGCTTGGTTTGAGACAGATCAGTCAGAGTGCAAAAAGTGCTAAGCTTCTTGGCATTACACTAGATTATAAACTCACTTGGATACCTCATATGGAAAGTGTCTGCTCCAAACTTAGTAGGGTTATATACCTTCTTCGAAGGCTCAGGGATTGTGTACCCGCACACTATTTAAGAATGTGATATTTCGCTTTTTTTCAGAGTGTCTTTATGTACTGATTGGTCTTGTGGGGTTGTGCCCCAGATGTGCAAAGAGTGTTCTTACAACAGAAAAAGGCTATAAGAATTATATCAGGTGCAGCATATTTGGAGCATTGCAGGCCATTATTTATAAAGGAAAAAGTTATGACAGTTTACAGTATGGTAGCTTTCAAACTCCTTCTTCAAGTAAAGACGGATATAGGATCATATAGATGCAGAGTTGACATCCACAGCCATAATACACGAAATAAGACGAAAATAGATGTACCTTACACAAGACTGAAAAAAGTATTAACTAGTCCTGATCATGTATCCTTGAAACTTTTTGATATTCTGCCAGACTCAGCCAGAAACTTGCCTTTAACAGTATTCCGACAAAAACTTGAAAACCCTCTCTTACAGTTCCCACTATACTCGCTTTCTGATTTCCTCCAGCTTCCAGTAGAGAATCATTTATTTGGAAACCAAACGTGATAGTACTGTGTAGTCTTCTATATTTTTAAGTGCTTATATTTAAATGATGCATTATGTACGTTGGATTGTTTTATTCTTGATATTATTGTTTTATTGACATATATGGAGGAAACCTTATATAGAGGTTTCCAATAGCATTGTTTGTGTCCTGAATGGAATGAAACTTTTATTCTATTATTCTGTTTTTTTATTATGATATATTTATAATGTATATTTTGACGTTTCCGATAGCATTGTTTGTATGCACTAAAGGAATAAAAATCATTCTTATTCTTATTCTTACAAACATATTCTTCATGGAGCCAGGATGTCAAAAAACAGAGACGAAACTGTTTTCAATAAAAAAACTCCAACAGCTTTCATTCGCCAAGACGATCCTTCTTCTTCACAGATTATCCGGATGTGATACAACTTTGGCGATACATGCAAAGAGCAAAGTTGGAATGGTCAAGATCTTCAAAGCGAAACCTGACCTCACTCGAGACATCTCTGCTGTCTTCACAGATCCCTCAACATCACCAGATACTATTGAATAGGCTGGCGAAAAGCTGTTTTTGGCTGCATACCATGCTCCTGCACAGCGAGAGAATTTGAACAAACCATGCTACTCCGCATTTTTATCGCTGAGGTTGTATCACATCAGGAGAAGCTGTGAAGATGGAGGATCGTATTGGCGAATGAAAGCTGTTGGAGTTTTTTTATTGAAAACAGTTTCGTCTCTGTTTTTTGACGTCCTGGCTTCATGAAGAATATGTTTGTAGATGGTGGTGCCAATCCAAAGAGGAGAACTATCAAGTCAAAATCCTCCCCAACTATCACAGTTGTATGTAGAACAGCTTTATTCAAACTACACCTCACAATGGTGGTATCAGCATCTCCGGTGGCAACATTTGTTTCCATCATTTTCTCGATTAACATGTCGATCAGTCTTGTTTTGTTGCTTTCATTAGCTAGGAAATGCTCCTGTTGGACTGTGATGGTCGTATTTTCATGAAAGTTTATGTCAACCGAGGTTTTTGTCAGCCCTCTTCGCTTCTGCTCTGCTCGTTTTGTGCTGTTGACATCAGTGTAACCATCAAACACAACCATACAGTTTTCGCCGTAATGTTTTTTATTCATTTTATGCTATTTAGGTTTCTATTTTATTTTTCCCGCCTGACTGGTGGGGTACTGGCGTTAATGAGCGGTTGCTGTGGTGGTAGTGGTGGTGTTGGTGGGGGGTTAGCACGCCACCACTTTCCAGCCGTCTGCTACCCCCCTTCCACAGCCACATGATCTTGACTTTAAGCCCTCCATACCTTCACTAGGATTACTCGCACAAACCGGTATTAAAAGCTCCACATAGTATTATAATTTATTTGTAGTAGTGTAAGTAGAATTTGTAACCGTAGACTATAGTAATTTTGTACAATGAATATTTTTCCCTATTTTCTCCACGTTATATCTTCACTATTAGAAAAGTGCATAGGACCTTTTTTGTAGAGAATTTCATGTAGTTCAATTTTACTAATGACAACCTTTTTCTTTGAGGTCATAGTTTTTGAGTTATCCACAAAAAACCGAGAAAATGCCCCTTCAGACCCCCCTCCACCCTTAGCACCACCCCCACCGGTCAGTACTTTAGTATGTTGTTTGAGAAGCCTTCCCCTACAGCTGTACCAACTTTGGCTTATACATGAATTTTTTCCCCTATTATGTCTTCGTTGCCTGGTCTATTTGGCCGCTGGGCGCAATCTGTGAATATAGCATACCAAACAGGATAATGCGTACCACGACCTCTTCCTTCACCTTCTTCTTCTTCTTCTTCTTCTTCTTCTTCACCTTTTTCTTCTTCTTCTTCTTCTTCTTCTTCTTCTTCTTCTTCTCTTCTTCTTCTTCTTCTTCTTCTTCTTCTTCTTCTTCTTCTTCTTCTAAGACGATTGCATTAGTAATAGCATATCAAACAGGATAATGCGTACTTGATAGCCTTTCAATAGCAAATAATCATGTGCTATATATAGTGAGGTCCACGTTATAAAGACAGTGGAGAAAGATAGAAGAAAAACGTTGCCGATCCTCTGTCTTGTCAATGCCTTTTCTATGGAGGGTAACTGATACAGGTTTATTGATGTAATATTAACTGTTCATTCACGTTTAAAATAATCATTTATATTTTATCAAGCAAGAAATTATATTCTCCTACAGATACCCTGAAAATTGACCATTTCTGCACTGATTGCAGGCCACAAAGAATCACTTTTCCGCACTAGTGCGCAAAGTGAGTACTTTGCGTACTCCAGATTTGCATCATGACAACGCAAAATAGTTAGTAGGTTACTATGGAGCACCAGTGCAGCAAAATCAAAATTAAGTTGGTAACTGTGACTTGTGACTGTGGGTCTAGCACGTTATAAAAGTCTTGAAGTGGTGGACAACAGTGGATGACAGCCGCCCCCCCCCCCACGCTATTCAAACACACAACATACTACATTCTATTTTAAAAAAATTAAGGTTTTTATTAATAACAGCATCACAAACACAAACATTTGATGGATTTCAGGCAATTTCACCCATAATTACCCACTTTTCATATTCGATGGTAACTGTAGGACACTCGCCTACGGCTCGGGCGTAAACGTTTCTTTTGGTGCAGCAAACTGTCACTTTGCGCACTAGTTGCACAAATAACTATTTTCAATGATTTCCTAATCAAGATTAAATATTTTTTCAATTAATTATCAATTATACATTGTTATGAGAATCTGTCTTGTAAATGCCTTCTATAGACGGTAGCTGATACAGGTGGTTTATTGATGTAATATTAACTGTTCATTCTCGTTTAAAAAAACATTTATATTTTATAGAGCAAGAAATTATATATTATCCAATAATGAATTTTCCTAATCAAGATTAAATATTTTTTTTAATTAATTATTAATTCTATATTGTTAAAAGACGGTCCAGAGCAAAGCGAGAAAGAGATAACGCTATCCGCTTTGTTGAATGATAGACAAGGATAGCAATAGCATTTCTGATCAAACATTCCCATTATAACCTGGACCTCACTAAGTGTATGCTAGTGTACTTTCAAGAACAAAAACTATGCTTCCATTTTTCAACAACAGGAGCTTACATCTGAACGAGGAAATTCCCAATTCATTCGCAATATTCCATAAAATCATTGTTTCATCTAGTATAGAAATAGTTGTAGTCACCTCTCTCCCTGATAGAAGGTGTGAAAGGATTCAATTAAAATTGCCTCCTGGAAATACTAAAATCTGGGTTGTAATCTGCTTTGTCACTGGGGCAGTAGAGCAGTGAATAAATGGATCGCTAGTAAATACAATGGCAGTGTTTGATCAGGAATGATATTGCTATTCTTGTCCATCATTCCAAAAATCGTATAGTGCTATCCCTTTGCTCTGTTGCCAGACCGTCTTTTCACAATGTAGAATTAATAATTGATTAACAAATTTTCATTTCAATTTTGAAAATTATAATTGATTATTTCAAACGTGAATGAACCGTTAATATTACATCAA